>NW_010197951.1:0-18938 GCF_000695765.1 Mesitornis unicolor | reverse complement strand
TGCTGAACCAAGGTCATGTTGCTGTTGCTTAAATCAGCATCTGGCCTCGCCGTCCCTCCAACCCATTATCAAGACCACCAGATCTTCCCTCACAGGCAGAAGCTGGCATGGGAGAACATCATTTACCTTTGATTTTAGAGCTCCCTTTGCTGGTCAGACTTCACAGGCTCCTTGGTAAAGGTGACCAGCAGTGGGAGAACCCAAGCAACAAGCTGCACATTAATTAAATGCTGAAAAGTTTTGCTAATGTCAAAAAAGGGGACCTTTTTTAAGCGTTTGGGCATTTTCTGCATGACAGTATTTTAATTGCTGTATAAATAATAAATGTTGTACATTATAATAGCTTTCTGCAGTTGATTAGTAGTAAATTAATGTTTGAGACAGAATGATGCGAGAATAAATTGCCCCAGCTGAGTTTTACCCTTACACTGTTCTCCATGGGACCTCTGGAAATGTCAGCGCAAGGCTCAGGCCAGGTTTTGTGTCAGGGATGACAAGGGTTTGACATCTTCCTGCCAGTGTGTTTGTCATGGCTTTGGCTGGGGCAGGAGAGCTCAGCTGAGGATGCACCGTCAGCCTGTGACAGCCACAACGTGCACTGAGTGGTGACAGGCAAACCGAGCTGAGATGCCCTGGTGAGGGGTCAGCAGTCAGATCTGGATAATTTTTGATCCCTAGGAACAAGGCTGGAATTAAACTTGGTGACATAAAAAGAACAGGTCTGTTCTGATAGCACTGCTGCAGCTGCTGACTTGCAAGGCAATAAAGGACAAATGTGAAACTTCTCCTGGTCCTGCACCGAACAGGGAGGCAATTGATATTGGCTGGTGATTTTGGACATACATCCTGGTGATTTTGGAGAAGCCACACAGGACCTGAACTGCAAAGTTACTTGGCATTCTATTTTGCAGTTTGCTCAGTTTAGATGTCTAATTCAAGTGCTACCCTCTGGAAATTTTGCAAGGATAGTCACTCACATTCCCGTCTCTCCTTGGATGTGCGGAAGCTACAGGACATGGAGTGCACTGGTTTCTATCCTGAACTGCCTTGGTTTCAGTGGGAAAGTAGGTGCTTCAATAGGAGCTTGGTGCCTATTTGTGTGGATCCAGACCATCACTTGTCACATCTTTGCTCCTCAACTATGAAACCAAGGTTTTGGGCCTGCCCTCCTTCATGGGTAGGTGAGGATGGATCCACCACTGCCTCTCAGATACTGCAGAAAGCTTGCAGGAGTACCCTAGACAGGACAGCTATGATCTCCTCCTATGTTAAATCTTGCTAGCATCTGTAATGTAGCCTTCATTTTGTGCATCAATACCATGTGGGAGGAAGAGCTGTGCTTGCAGGGCTGGGCAGATGGCAGATGCCATTAAGATCTCCTTGAGTCTGTGATGGTTAATCTACTCCAAGCGGAGCTTGTTTTCCAACTCCTACATGGACAGACAAGGCAAGAGGATGCAGTCCAACTGCAAGACAAGTCATGGTTCATCTTCTGAAAGGCAGCTGCCCAGGCTAGCTGGAGTTGAGGATGTGGATGCAATGTGCTGTGTGCGTAGGATCTGGAGACTCCTCTGCCCTACTGTTTTCCCCAGTGGTCCATGGCTCCATATCACCCCGACAGAACCACTCTTCTTCATCTGTCAAGTGATGGCAAGTCAACCCTTCCCTGCAGCACTGTTCCAGGAATGAGCTGTGTTCCCTCTAAAAGCCCTATACCTTGTTTATAGATATGGCCATAACTACTCTGAGGTGCTGATTTAGGGAATGGTTATGGTGCCAGCCCATGTGCAGGTGAGAGGAGACACTGATGGTGATCGATTGAGGTGATGAGGGCAATGCTGGAGAGAAGGAAGTGTTGACAGAGACAGAACTGAAATCTGTCCAGAATCTAACAAAGGTGTGAGGCTGGAGCTACTCCAAGGAGCCATGGGAGAGGCCACTGGGTTGAATGTTGTTTTCTCTGACCCTTTGCCAATGCATTTCCCAGATCGTGACTGATGATTTGGGTTTTTCGTTGCAGCGTGCACTTTTTTCCCTCTTGCCTGGTCCCTCACACTTCTACACCTGACTGACCAGGCTGAGGAGACCAGGGTGCCGATCTGTATCTTGGCAAGACGGCTCGCTTGAAGAACAAAGTGTGACCACATTCCAGGGCACAACTGTCCCAGCAGCAGACTGCAAATAGGAGCAAAGAAAACATTGCACATGTATTTATGAGACTCCCCGAGGGCTTCTGCCTCCTTTGGGCATCCCCTGGGGACTGATACTTATCTTCCTGAGATTTCTTCAGCTGTAGCTGCTGTTCTGAGCTTCTCATGACCCCAGGTGTTAATGAAGCTTGTACTGAAGTGGTTCCCATTTATCAGCCTCTAAAGAAGCCTTTGCTTCAGCGGTGTGCAGGAAACATCTCCAGAGGATAGAGGCAGGTCAGAGGAAAGGCCTTCAGAGGCACATGGAGTCCTATACAGGGACTCAGCAGATGTGGTCTGATCCCGTGCTAAAGGGGATAATGCCCAACATAACTGACCTTCACACTGTGATGTGTTAATAATGGTGACTGCTGCTGGGCTGAGCACAATTCCAGGCCTGGAAACCTGCTCACCAAGGTAGAACAGGCACAGCAAAAGCAAACAGCAAAGGTGTTTTCTGCACATGGCATTATCCACATTTAAAACAGGGAGAAGATGCTGAATGAGAATAAGAATCAGGTTGAGATTTGCAACCCTCTGGGAGGCTAAAGCTGGACAGCGATGGTGAAAATGGTCCCCTCTGACGTCAATAAATGGGAATGGAGATCACTGTTCTCTTTCCTGCTCCACTAAATTTTTGCTGTGCATGATCATGGAAAGTTTATTGCTGGTTGTATTGCTTATGTGCTCCAGAACTTAATCTCCCAGGACCCAGAGTAAGACTCTTGCACCCATTTTCACATAAATGAGCCATGTACTAAGGAGCTGAAGCACTACCAGAGGTAGAAATGTTCATTGGCACCCGTGTATGAAAGCATGCACTGGCAGGAGAGTGGTTTTGGCTGTTCAGGTTGTGTGAGTGAAAGTGGGTCCACAGATGGCTTCCAGGGCCACCACCTGAGAGGTGGACATCCTAATGTACCTGTTGACATTAAGACTGGTCACAATGATTATCAAAGCTCAGTGCAGACAACAGATCCAAACCCCATAAGGACATGCAGGCCAGTGACCATCCCATGGTTACATTTCCATTTGACATCCTCACCATTCTCCCTTGCACCCTGTGGGAAGAGCAGTGCTGTGGTGCCCTCTCTGGGGAGCTGAGCAGCTTTCAAGTGGTGCTGTGGCAGACCAGAGAGGTGAAGCTCAGTGCTCTGATTTCAAAATTGTCATCATCATAGAATATCAGGTTGGAAGGGACAATTTCCTGGGCCATCTTTACTGATGTCAGTAGAGGTAAGTGCGAATAACACCCAGATAGGTACATTCCCAGACCTGGAAGCTCATTTTACAGGGACTGCAGAGAACAGACTGCGGGGCAACAACCATAAGTGATTAATACCCTTTTAGGAAGCAAGTCTGATCTGTTACTCATTCTTTGTGAGAACAGCAAACAAAGCCTTTAAGTCAGGGTGATAACAATGGTGTCCTGCCTTCCAGCTTCCCGGGCACCCGCTGCAGCAGGGACATGACTCTTCATGTCCTTGTGTGCTGCCCATTGCACGGCAGTGGAGGCAAGTCCTTCATGCAGTCACAGGCCTGTGTCTTCTGCAATCCCCCGAGATTATCCTGGCCTATTGTTCCTGACAGTGCATTCACTTTCTGTTCAAAGTATTTAGGCTAAAATAATTTCCACACACCTCTTGATATTTGACAGTCTCCATGGGCTGGACTGGGATGCTCTAGATGCAATGTGGCTGCCTGACAGAAGCAAGCAGAGGGTTTAATCCAAAAGTGTATTTTTCTATTTATAATATTGTTGTTACTGCTAAAAGACAACACAAAAAGGCCATGGAGCTGCTGGAACGGGTCCAGAGGAGGACACAAAGATGATCCTCTCCTGTGATGGCAGGTTGAGAGAGTTGGAGTTGTTCGGCCTGGAGAAGAGAAGGCTCCGGAGGGACCTTAAAGCAGCCTTCCAAGACCTGAAGGGGCTACAGGAAAGATGGGGAGGTACTATTTACAAGGGCATTTAGTGATAAAAGAAGAGATAATGGCTTTAAACTGGAAGAGGGCAGATTTAGACTGGATATTAGGAAGAAATTCCTCCCTGTGAGGTGGTGAGGCCCTGGCCCAGGTCGCCCAGAGAAGCTGTGGGTGCCCCCTCCCTGGCAGTGCCCAAGGCCAGGTTGGACGGGGCTTGGAGCAGCCTGGGCTGGTGGAGGTGTCCCGGCCCATGGGGGTTGGACTGGGGGGCTTTGAGGTCCCTTCCCACCCAAACCATGCTGTGATTCTGTGATTCCATGACTCTATTGTCATAAGGACCTGCCCAGGTAGGTCAGAGCCCAGCACGTCTATTTTCCTATGCTCAGCAGACCTCTTGGGAGTGATGCACAGGAGTTCACAATCCTAGCTCAGCAGGTAGATGGAAGGTTTGCTCATGTATCAGTCATTCAGTGGTCATCAAAGCAGCATTATGACAGACAGGTGACACAGATATAATTTGTTAAACCAAACTCAGCTGCCAGTTCATTTTCATGCCTTGTTTGAGAGCTCCATGCTCTAACACAGTATCTCACAGCACACACTGATGCCAGGTCATCTTTCTTTTACCTTCTTGCCACCCCACAGGAGTACTCCAGGCTCTGGCATAGGCAGGTCAATGGTGGTATTTAGGCACTGTAACCACTGTTTCTTGACCTCAGACATTGAGGTCCTTGGCTCCTGCCATGTAACTGAGGGGTTGAAAACTGCTTAGAGACGACCACTGGGAAAATGAAGAGTGTGTCCCAGCTCTTGTTGCTCACTGGCCATAGGGCTGTGGGAAGGCTACAGGGAAATTCTTCTTCCCAAAGGCACAGCTCTGCCCTGAAATTAGTCAGACATAATTTATTTCAAATATAGCACAAGGGCTGCTTTTGGACAGGACTTTGTGAAGAGCTATTTTCCAGCTTTAGGAAGTAACCAAGAGCTTCAAAGACTCACTTCAAGCACTTGGTGACCAGAAGGGGAATTCACATCTCTTCCATCCCTAAGAGCAGGCTCCAGCCTGGGTTAAAACTAGAGTGGGAAAAGGGCACAGCGTTCTCCACTCCTCCTGCACACCTCGTCTACCTGTGGACTTTGCACTTCAGCGGCCTGTTTGCAAAGCCCACCTTCAGACCTGGCACCAAGCACCACAGAGGTGCTGAGGATCCCATCTCAGCCCTTCACAGGCTTTGCCTCATCCCTGGGTCCCTGTGAGCCATGCACAGTCTGCGTGCTGGGGAATCCATGCTGCCACAGGTGAGTGCAACACCATGGGCAATCAGTTATCTCCACTGCACATTGTTTTTATTCCTTGCCTATGCACATTTCCCAGAGAGCTGATTATGTCACTCATTAACCTCCCAGACCTCTTTATTTTCTTTATGCAAAGAGCCGTCTTTTGTCAGGCCAGCACGTTCATATTTCGGCTGAGCTTCAAGAACAAAGAGTCCCCACTAATTCCTTTCTGCTTAGTCATACCCAAGTCACGTAGAAAGCTATTACCAAAATTGGTGCAGAAAGGTTGCCAACCGCAAAGCTCCAGCCCAGCTGCGTGTGGTGAGATTTGCGTATCAGGAGCTGGGGAGAAGGCTCAGTGCAGGCAGCACTTACCGCAAAAGATGTTTTTGTTCATTGCTGTGAGTGAATGTTTGTAAAGTCAGAGCCTTTCCCAAAACAATGGAGATAATCCTCCCATCTGGCCTGTCCTCTCAGAAGCTTTTATCCTCCCTTAGCACTTAGGTTAAGGCCAAACTAAGCTAGCATCTTGGTGGATTAAAATCCATTCTTTTCAATTGACCACATGGAGGTATTTTCTTCTTGACAGTGCAGGAACGTGGCACTGTGAAAGCATCCCACATCCCTTTTCACCCCTACGTGCAGCAAAGCATCACATTGGAATGGTGCTACTGTGCCGCTGGCTGCTCAAAATCTGCTGCGTGACTGCCCCATTCTCACCAATATTAAGACAGGCAGCACGTGTTACGGCAGCACAGCAGCTGAGGAGATACTAACGTCTAACAAGTCATGAACCACCTCTGCTTCATAATACACAGAGTGGATTTTCTGCTGTGGTGATTCCCAGATAGCACTGCTGCAGCAGCCATGGCTGCTACTCCAGAAGAAAGTCAGGTCATCGTCTCCAGGCTGCATTCCCAGCCCTGAAGCTCCTCCACATAATTAGGTTTTTCTGAGTTAGGATTTATGTTTTCCAGTTTTACCTTAGAGCTACACAGACTAAGAAACCTCCTCTCAAGCTATGTAAGCTGAGATTCTCTCAGCATCCCATGAATCTAGAGCCTGGGCTTTTAAGGAAGACTTTCAAAAGATCTGCAATCATACTTTTACGTCTGGTGCTGATGCATTTCTGAGGTGAGCCAGTATCCCACAAAACCTTGCTGTACCTCAGCCTGAACCTTGTTCTGCTTGCACAGACCAGCAGGCTAGAAAAGCTGCAGTGCTCCTAGTTGCACCAAATGCTGATCAAGAAGACAGTGATCTAAACCCATGGTGACACAGGATATAACAGAGTACCATCTCCATGACAGCAGAAGTTATCACAAATTATCTCAGAGTCATTCTCAGCCCTTGATTTGGCTGGGGAACACTTTTCTGCTCCCTTAGAACAGCTTGCCTTCCTCACCATGGACATGGTCTACTCTTGTAAGGAGGAAGTACCTCCAACAGCGACATTGCGCCTGCAGCTTCTGGATGCAGTCCCCTTTGGAGCAGCCCAAGCCCTGTGAAATGCTGGGTGCAGCGTGCTCTTCTGAGACAAGCCCCTCTGCCCATGTCGGTCTGTGCCTTGGGTTTGCTTTGCAGAGCTGGGTGGGGTATGCTCTTGTTTGCATCTTCTCTGCCTGCAGGAATGTGTGCTCTCCATGAACTGTCATCTGAATAGTTATTGTTAAAGGTGCCTAATGTTAGCTAGGATTTGTGGTACATCATCTGTCTGTAGTATATACCCCTTCCTTAGGTGGCGTCTGTCACCACGTAGACAAATAAGATGCCTCCCAGGGCCGCCACAACTCATAATTTTCACACCTCTCTCGTTATGCCATTAACCTAGGGCAGATCATCACAGTATTTCTGCTCATCCCTCTGACATGGCTAGACCAAGGCTTTGCTATATCATGTCCACACAACCATAGCACAGTGAGGCATCTGCTGCTGCTTGCAATTAGCTGTGCAAAGCCGGCTGTCTTGCTGGCACCAAATTACAAACGTTTGAGCCCAAAAACATGGTGATTTGAACAACTGCAAAAGCAGGGCAGAGGATGGTAGCCAGAGCTGAGCTTCTGAAGCATTTAACAGCCCATCTCGGCTCATAACTTATCAGGGCAAGTGCTAACAGCAGGTTCAAAAGCTGTTCCTGATGGACACCTTTCCCTCTTGCTGTGCACAGGCATTGGGTCCTGCTGAGAGTATGGGGAGAGCACACAGAGCTGTGCTGGAAGTTGCAGGGCTGTCAATGAAAGGAAAAGTTGACCTTCTGTGCTTTTCATACCAAATCAGACCCAAATATTCAAGTATTCAAATATTTTGATTCTTGAGTGTCCAATACTTTAGAGGAACTTGGGTTTGGAGTGCAATGACAGATCCCCTCTAAAAGCAAGTCCCTCTAGCTCCCCACTCAAACCAGTGTCAGCCAGACTCTTCAGTCATTTCAATGCTAGTCATGGACTTTTTGATAAAGTCATCTTGTCCAGACTCTTGGGCCCTCTTTGACATAGGCTCTTGAAAAAGTCTTGGATTTTGCATAGCATTGATTAATAACACACATCACTCTACTCTGTACCCATTTTTTCTCCTCGCTTTCACAGACAATAAAGCTCTAACTGACCCTGGGAACAAGGTGTCCTGCACGTACCGCTCCAGTGGAATTTAATTTCAGCACTCTCTCCCTCTGGTGGGACTGCAAAGGAGAAGACATGCCCATCTCTCCTCCAGAAATCAACTCTGAGGAGTAGTAACACCCAATTACCTTCAATTTGCAGTCCAACCATGCATGGTCTTCTACAGACAACAACTTCACCCTAAGCATCTGCTTGTCTTTTCTCATGTTTCCCTCACAGGACTGACTTCTCCTTACTGTCTCTAACCCTGTGGGGACAAGCTTGTCTTCCACAACCAACCAACCTTGCATTACTCCTGCAAACACTAGCCACATAGTCTTTCGGTTAAACAACTTCTTAAAGGATTTGGAAGCAAATAAGAGCTATCGTGTATGGAGCTCTGTGTGTGTTATGACTGTTAACGTCCACAGCAATGTTAGATTTCGGTTTAAAGACACCGGCAGCCAATTTGTGTTCACTACATTGCGGATTATTACAGAGGGAGCACACGCGCACACATTTCCCTCATGAAAACGACTTTTGTTCTTTCTTGTTTTGTTCTTTTACACAATAAAAAATCCTTCTGGCTCAAAGCACCTTTGCTCACCGTGTATAGAGAAACACATGCTTTGCCAACAACTCTACTGAATAGACACCCTGCAGGGATATCCTGTCTACACTTTTCCTATCGTTAGTCAGAGGGTGGAAGTCTGTATTTGGGGAGCTATCAGACACCCACTCTGTTTGCCACTTTGCCAGCGTTATCAGTGTTTGTCCCTGCTCTGTTATGTGTCCTTCAGTGTACTGCTGAAATCCTTTCCAAAATGTCATGAAACAACGGGGACAACTCTGTTGTTTTAGGAAAGAGGAGAACAGTCTGAGTGCGGTAGAGAATGTTTAAACCATGGAGATGTGCACGTACCTCGTGTAGGATGTCTGCCGTGCGGAGCAGAAATGTGAGTGTCAAAAGGCCTGGGGTGTAGGCAGTTTTGTAAGCGCTCCTTTGGAGGAACGTCAGCACTGAGGAACCTAAAGCACCTACAGTGTTAGGTGGCAGCTCGGGTTTTAGGTTTCTCAAGGATGCCTACATGCTAGGCTTGAGCACTTAATCCCCTCTGGATTTAGCTCTTTGGACATGGTGAGCTGCTTGTGCACAAGCCCTGGAGAGACTCTTAAACTAGGCGTTACCCACTTTCTGTTGTTTTGGCAAGACCTGATCCATCAGGCATGTGCAGAGCTTGCCAAACCCACACAAAAGACGGCAGAGACGAGCCCTCAGACATGTGTGTGTACTGGGAGACTCACAGCCCAGTGGTTACAGCACTTTCCTGGGCTGCGGTAGAGGCCAAGTGTGAATAACTTTACCTGGTTTATACTGTGGCTAGTAAACACGGAGCCCTCTTGGTAGGAGACAGCGTGGTTATCTGGGATGGGATTTTAATCTTTCCTTACATTTTGTACAACTAAATACTGCTTAAAGCAGAAGCCTGGAAGTAAGTGAGCTACTGGATATAGTGTGAAGAGAGAGAAAGACCATTTTCTTCCAGGACCAAATTTGTCATGGGAAAGACCTGACCAGTTCTTGTATTGAACTTCTGGGGAATGTTTAACAGTTTCTACTCCTCCTTGCTGCCTAACTCCCTTCTTTGTATCTCCCACTAATTTCGGAACCTCTCTGCTCAAACTGGGTCTTCCCTGAGTCCTGACTCCTCTTTACGTGTGACAGTACTTTGTGGATTTACCATCTGAAACAAAAGCATCTCTGAAAATTCATCTTTCAAAAGCATCTTCATCTTGGCATGCTAAAATTTTAAAATCTGTATTTAGGCATTTCCCAGAGCTCTGGAAGAAGCGTTCAGCAGAAAAATGGGCCTGAACTCAAGTTTTCCAATGTAGTGGATTTGCAGTACTTTATAGTCATCGGTTTAGCAAGCTTAACAACTCCTGTGGCAGACAGATGAGGATTATTGCAGAGAGGAAAATGAAGGGGTGTGGGAATTTGAGTCTGTGGGAGGGCAGTGAGAAGCACATCTGATTTATGGCTGAGCCAAGCTAAATCCGAGCCCAGTGGAGAAAGTGGTGAGAGGTTGACTTGGGGCCATGTAGGAGGCAGAGATGCTCCTCTGGGAGGGAAAGGGACAGCAGTGGTGAAGGACAGGGCTTGCCTGGACCCTGGTGGGGTGGGCAGCTGCAGAGGGGGCCTGGACGAGAGCAGCCATGGCCAAGTGCAGCAGAGCTCCATGAAGAATACTGGGGTTTATGGAAGGGCTGGGTGGAGATATGGCTTAGGCCAGTTTTCTTGTTATTTGGTTTTCAGTAAATGTACCCCTACTTTTCCTTAGTAAGAGCCTGAAAAAATGAGGCAGTGACCACCCCAAGGACTGCTGAATTTCCTGACACCTCCTCAGGCTATGTCCCTATCTGGGGGTGAAGATGGGATTTAAGCAGGCTGCTCCTCACATCCAGCACTATAAGCATCTGGGTTCAAAGTGTCCATCCTGATCAGATGCAAAAAGCACCCTGAGGAGCTGGGATGAGCCCATTTGACTGCAGATCACACTGATGAAAACTGGTGTCTGTGTTTGGGGTTGAGCCTTCCCCATCAGAGGAGCTTCAGCACATGGTTTCAGCCTGGCCATAAGTGCACAATGGATGCATCAGGGTGTGTGGCAGGTTTGGGCTTACTCTCAACTGAGAGCATGATGTAGCTGCAGTGGTCAAACAGTGAAGTTTGCCTGGACATGGCTAAGGAAGATTTTGGGTGTCCTTGCTCACGGCACCATGGTACCCTGCCTTCCCCAGCCTCCCCCCAGGGCTGAGCTCCTCCACCAGCTGGTGGGACCCCATGGCCTGTGGGCAATGGTGAGTGGGAGGAATGTGTGTCTCCAAGTGATTCATGCCAGAGAAAACCATTCTGTAAACACAGCAGAGGCTATTTTGAGAAATCCCTGAGGTACAAATAGTAACAGCTCCTGGGGGCTGAGTCCTCTCACCTCCTCCGCTGCTCATCTGGTTGTTTTCTCCTCAGCTTTCAGTTATCTCTGGTAACAAAGGAGATGGTTTGTGGCATCCAGGAGATGTCAGACATAACTAACGCGTGGCCTTCAGAGCAAAACCACTCGATGGCCACACTGTGCTTTCGGCTTGGCAGCTCCCGCTGGGGACCTGGTCCTGAGCTGCGGTCGGAGAGCTCAGACCCATCTTAGACAGCCAATTTGTAGACTAAATAGGCAAAATAACCAGAGGCAAGAAAAAGGACAAGATTTCCTCCTTTCTTCTCTTCTCCACCATTGAAGCGTCGGGAAACTGAGACAAAGTGAGCGTTAGAAGTGCAACTACTTTGGGTAAAATGCAAACACGGCTACTAATGTTAAATACCTTCTACAAACACTGGATGTACTGAAAGCAACAAATTAGTAGCAAATCTAATAAAATTAAGCATTGTTATGGATTTTCAGTGTCTCATGTCTTTAGTTTTTGAATGAATTATTTTGTTATTCTGTTTAAATTTACTTTTCAAAGTAAAAACCTCTGTTTTAATATACTAAAATTCTTTTTAAGAGACCAAAAAACTGCAACTGTTTGCTCAGAATAATACTTCTCTGTGACCTGAGCTGATGTTGTTTATGCATTTATTTTTTAAAAAATATGAAACTCCCAATAGTTTTATATCGTTTAATATTGTAATTTAAAATTGCAGACTTTCTAGTGAAACAAAATCTGCTTGCTACCCTCGGCTCTGATCCCTCTGGACTTGAAGTCAGATACCAATAGTTACAGCATAAACCAGCCTGTAAGAATGAAGTTTCATGGTGAGCTGGTTAACCAGTAACTGAAATTATGGTTACATCTGTCCAAGGGCAGAGACGTATGGCTAAAAGACACTGCTCGCACAGACTGATCCCTTGCCAGGTTTGTGTTGTGATTCCTCAGCACCTAATTACTTCTACTTTAATTAAACTTTCTTGTAAAACTTTCGTTGTTTCCTTCCCTAAATGATCTGCTCCTGGAGACTGGAGTCTCTCATCTGCTACCAAAATTGCAAATAGACCTGGATGGAAATTATGACCTTCTTAGTTTGCTGGAAATGTTTTTGGGGTTTTTTTTTCCAAATCAAGTATTTCTGATTTCTTTTAAAAACAAGGTGGTATTAAAAGGTGCAAGTCTGATTAAAATGTTACATTTTGGCAGGAGAAATTATTTTCCATTACAATTTTGAGTCCTTGAGTAAAGAAAATGAAATCAGTTCAATTATTTTCCAACAAATTGCAAGACTGAAAGCTGAAATAATTTCACTGAAAATAACAAAGCGTCTCATGTAAAAGCTTTGTACTTAATTTCTTACTCTACTCATAATTTTGAAGGAAAACTGAGATATTCTCAGTGTTCAAATTCCTCAGTGTTCCTGCATCAGCACTTCTCATTGGGAAACCTTTGCAAAGTCCTCAGGCACTGTTATGGGTTTGTACATTGTTCAGAACAATGGGATCTGCCCTCCAGGTGGCACAAATCAATACATCAATACATCAGTAAACCATATCAATAATTAATAATTAACCACACGTACAAGTGCTGAGGTTTAAAGGGCATACGTTTGCATTTTCTTTGTTTTTACTTGTTTTTCTCCAAACTATATTTAACTTCTTCCTTACTCTCTGTATGATTTTCTGTCTCTGCAGCTGACTTTACCCCAGATATCTCTGCTAAAAGAATGACCTAGAAGGAGAGATCTGGAATGGGTATAAGTTGTTGGCCAAATAAAAACTCGCTTAAAGGGGACTTGAAGCACACGTGTGATGTGCTGGTACCTGACCTGAATGCTGGATATTGCTGTGTCTGCAGTTGGGAACACCTTGGCATTTGTAGAAAGCAGCTGCTGCAGAAAGGGGCACTCGCGCCCGTCCGGGTGGTAGGAACCCCACAGAACTTGTCCCAGCTGGAAACAGTCGTGTTACACAAGCTGTTCTCATGCACTTGCTGCAAAGGATTGGTGTCATAAAGCAGTTAGTGATAGAAGACAGCTCCAAGGTGGTGATTAATTGCATTACACCTATTGTAATTATAAATTCCAGGTCACTCATCATTCAGGAAATCTGAAGGAGTTCAGCCATCAGGGTGGAGCAAAGGCAGACATCCATATTAATGTGTTCCAATGAACACCCAACAGACAAGGAATGTCTCCATGGGGCTGTCTAAACACACAAGACACTTTTCTTTTCTTGCCCTTTGGGCACACAAAGTATGTAATCAGACAGACACACAGGACAGATTTGTAATTGCCATTCAGTTTAACTGTATTTAAAAAAAAATCTTACTTGCAAATGTTTCCCTTTGGCGCAACTTTTCCATCCACAGAAAAAGGGTGAACATGCGTTTGCTTCCCAGGTAGTGAGGAAGAATTAGGGTGAGTTCACAGCCTTTGGAGTCCCTACATTTTTGAAAGAAGGAATGGCTTGTGCTGAAAAATGCCAGGAAATTTCTTGGTAAGGAAGAGTCACAAGTTTTTACTGGTGCCTCTCTCTGCAAGAGCTCCCAGAGCAGCATGGAAGGGTGTCACCAGGAGCACATTTATTATGACTTTAAAATAACAGCTGTAACACCAGACTAGGCCAGGTCAGTGGTTTGTGGCAGTGACCAGAAGAAGTTGGAGGAAGGTGGACAAGTCTTGCCATAAGGGATAAAGTACTGTCTGCTCCTGCTGGAGGTCTCATCCAGGTCTAATATGAGAGCCCTGGTGCACAAAGCTGAACATCCCTTACAAAGCTGATCACACATCCATATATTCACAATATCCCCAGTTTAGCTAGTCCCTTCCTGGGTTTAATCCAAACTGAGGGCCTAGAGGTAAATCTTGCTTCCCCCTCCCTCTTTTATTTTACTGAAGAACTAGTTACCTTGCTATAAAATTAATAACACTTGTGCAACGGAGTGATAATCTGTGACTACAGACAGACAGCTTAGTACATTTCAAAGGTCTCTGAGACATTTTTCCCCTCTGAAACCACCTAAGAATCACATCTCACTTTTACTGCCCTTAAGTTTTCACTAGCAGCTTCCAAAATCACAGCATTGCAGAGGCCTCCTTCTGCCAGACAGACAGCCCAAGGCAGCCCACCACTGCCATAACCTCCGTGATGCCAAACCAGCTCTGTTCAAATGGCTTTTGAGACGTCTAGGTGAAGTGGAGAATCACTGCAAAAGGGAGCATGATTTTATTCGACGATGTCCTCCCTCTTTGCTGTCTCATAGCCACTTGTGGCCACTGTAAATTTAAACTCTCAAGCAGGAAAGTGCTACCATGACCTGCAGAGCAAAGCATGGCTTTGTCTCCTCTGCATGCAGCAGAGATAATTTGTTCCTGCAGTTTGCTGGAACAGCAAATATCAGCCTTATTTTAACAGGCTGGCTCAAGGCACATGCAAAGTAGGCAAAGGGCAGTATCCTGCCATGGGCCGGCACTGCCATGGGACAGACGCTTTCTGGGTGATGATCCAACCAAGGTGGCTGTTCTGGCTGTGAGACATGTCTGTGTCAGGGCCAGTCTGCCCCTTTCCCACCTCCCTGGAAAGGATGGAGACAGCAAGTCCTGGGGTTACAGGGCATGGTCATCACCTTCCCATCTTACCCCACCTCCTACCATCACTCTCCTGGTGGGATTTCTGCCTTCTGAACAGAGAAGTGTCTGTGATACAGAGAAATTGGGGCAGGAGGGCAGCTGTAGCAGTTTCCAGCAGCAGCCCCCATGCCTGGGGCCAGGCTACCTCTCCCAATGTCTGTGAGGAACACAGAGTTTCTCTGGAAACTCCTAGGATGGGGAAAACACACCATGGTCTGGAAACCATGAGCGAAGTAAACAACCCCATGGTATATTCAGGCTCTGATAATGCAAACCACAGACAAACATAGCACAGGGACAAATCTGTTATCAGTAAACCATGCAGACACTCAGATCTTAATGCTTCTTTTCTTTAGAGCTGCCATTTCATGACTGGCTTAGACTCATTGAAGCCTTTTTTTTCTGTTAGAAAGCAATCCCTTGTCCAGCTCAGTCAAGCAGTCCCACCTCCCCATTGTACTAAAACCAACTTTCATGCAAAAAAAAAGGGGCAAGTGACAGCCCCGAGCTGGTGTGCTCTGCAGAGGAACTGAGTGGGGTCTTGCAGAGCAAATCTTGGAGAGGCGAGAGCAGTCTGGATATTCAGTAATAGCTCAATAATGAGTGAATGCCGCCACGACCTGAGGGTTGCCTGACATGGAACTAGTCCCTGTCAAAAGGAAGGAGACAAAGAAGAATTCAAGAAATGCTTCAGGAAATGCCGGGATGCTGCAAGTGAACTTCAAGTCGCTCTTCACAGAGCTGACTCTAAGCCAAAATAAAAAAGAGATTCTGGGTTCTGGAGGATGTCCTCATATTGCTCATGTCACTTGGTAGCCTTAACCTTGGTTGAAATTCTCCACCCACCACTGTTTGTGCATGAGTGTGTCTCCTCAGCTCCTTGCCAGTCTCAGCACCTTTGAAACATCAAGCACAATGCTCCATACTGACGTAGGATGTAGGATGCTCCATACCGACACTGTGCAGGCTCAAAGCACTGCATAGACAGTGAGATTTCTGCCCTTACAAGTACCCAGACAAGTGCTCAGCCTCCACTGAAATTCCTCATAGTCAGTAGAAAGCAGTGATTTATAGCAACTGATGTCTTGATCCGGGGGTAGGGAAGGGGGACGACACATCTCCCAAAGGAAGCTTCACTTGACGATGTCTCCTTCCTATGTATCCTAACAGGGACTCCGTGGGGGATGACCAACTGTGGAAAAATTCTGCTGATGTTCCAGGACAAGAATTGTGATTATTTGCTGGGTTTCCATCCACCGTGGGGAATTCTGACATCACCCCATTGTTCCTGCCAGTGCCAAGAGCACACGAGGACCCCGTCTCCTCAATGGTTAAAGCGTTTTCCTGTTTGCTCGCTCCTTGTTTCCAAACAGTGCGTTTCATGAATGCTGCACGGGACGTCTCTTTTCTTGAGCTGTTTTGTCCCTTTCGTCATGTCTGCCTCGAACCCTTCACAATGAAGTGAACAATGTATTCCTACAGCCAGAAACAAAAGGGAAAAAATAACTGCAGGAGGCAAAGCCCATCTTTGGCATTCAGGACCCTGTGTACGCCTTTGTTCCTTCTTTGGAAGCTGTGTTTGTGTAGTGCGGACCTGTCCCTCTGCTCCAGCCTGTTGTTTTCCTTAGTGATTTTAGGGCGGTGATAGTGCCAGGAGTGTTGGCCCTGGGAAGTGGTGGCCCCTGCTCTTTATCGGGGCAGCAGGGGTGATTGCAAGAGCACTGCAGCATCTATAATGTGAAGGAGAACCATTGCTCTGAGTCTGAGCTGGACCCCCCAGCCCATCGCACGAAGGTGGATTTGGCCTAAAATGAGTGGCTACACTTGAAACCACCATAGTCAGGTATCAGAATAATACTCTGTGGGGATGGCTGATGCTGAGGCAGCTGTTTCACCCTATGTCTGGATCTTCTTTCCCAACCTAAAGGCAAATTACCTTTTTAAAAAGTCTCTTTTTTCACACAGAAGTGCTGTAGCTCTCTCAGAGCAGGGTCAGTTCAAAGCAGTCCTGGTCAATGCAATCCCAACCCCACCTCTGCAGGGTTCCTACATCCCTGTAACAAACGGACACTTTTGTCCATAGCCCCACATCCTTTCAGATCTTTGAAACACTGATGCCAAACATCCATACATGTGCTGGTCAGGTTTGTGCCTGCTCAACACAGTAGGGTATTTCCTGGAGAAAAAAATCAGTTCAAACTCCATTCAGTAGGTATATATGAACAAGAGGGTGTAACACTTGCTCCATTTTCTGCGACACTGTAAATCTCTTGAGATTTATGAGAAATGAAGAAAACAAGTGAGAAATCTCAGATGAAAGGTCTGGTCTGTAAAGATGTTTTTGCAGCTGGCGTTAAAGGCAGTTACCTAGCAGATATCTGGGCACTTGTCTTCTTGTAGCAACACAGTAAGAGATCTTTACAGACAGCTACAAGTAGCTTCAGGCACTTCTTGGAAATGTAAGCTGAGTGACAAAGTGATGGTCACAGGAGGAGTCTGGGAAAGGAAATACCTTGAACCCAGATCTCCAAAACCTCAGGTGAACTTGAGCCTCTTCTTCCTTCCTGGAGACATGAGGGGTCTGCATGTGACAAAGTTTGCTGATCCCTTCAGTAAGTGAATCCTGGAAAGCCATATTGCTGTGGCTTTGTCTCATAATTCATACAAACAACTGGTAGCACCTTTTGTAAGAAAGAGCCTCTTCTTTAAGCAAAATTATGTCATTTATTCCCCAGCCTTTCCTCTGTGTGAGTAACCACTGCTGCGTTACCTTCCCCACGTCGAGGATATCTTCTTTCACCCTGGGGTGACCAAGATGAGGATCACAGAAACTGGAGCCAAGGGAGCTTTATTAAATCACTGAACTGGCATCTGGAATGTCACAGAGTATCCGAGCTCTGACATAACTCTGAAATTTGGCACAGCTGGAACATGAGCTGAGACAGGTAATGCTGCTATTGTATTTCCCTATTTTTTTTAGAATGACTATTGCGTTGGTACAGAGGTTAAAGACTTCCCCCTGCTTGTTCGCCTCTCACACTGAAGCTTTATTTTATCAGTTGTATCTTTGTTTTCATATTATTTTAAAATAAATTTTCACTGTTCCCACTGTCCTCTACCCTCCATTCCCAGATTTAGAGTGTTCATCTGCTCTGGCCTCCCGTGCCTCCTCACTTTATGCCTGCTCAGTAAACGGAGCTCTTGACAGTGTCTCTGCTCTCATGTGCACCGTAGTCAGAGTTGCTTGGTGAATAGAGCAATAATTTCCCCATAGCATGTATTCTTGATCCCACTGTGGGTTTTCCCCTGCACACATCTTCTGCATGCATTTTGCATGAATACAGAGAGGGATTCACTTGGTCTGAGTGAATATTAAAGCCTCTTGTCATCTGCTGGAATGCAACCATAATCAGATGAAAGCAGTTTTCCACACTCTGGCTCACCGCACTTTTTCTTATTTCTCTTTCCATTCCCTATGCACGTGTTATGTTTTGCATGAGACCTCACACTGATTCACTGTAATTGCCATCATCTTGCATCTGCTCATGACAACAGTGCAATAAAACCCTAAAGTGTTCATTGTAAACAAATAAAAACGCCCTCTCTTTCCTAAGAAGCCTTTAAAAACTTATTGAGAAAGTCAAGTGCAGTATTCTTGGTTGGCTTTTCTAATCTGCTCCTGCTCCTAGGCACACTCCAAGATTTATCCAAGCTTTGTAAAGCCAGGAGCTGGAGTGGTCGCCCTAGGAGTCTGGGGTGCCCAGAAGCCGTCATCCATCCCTGGCGTGGTCCATACCCAGCGCTTCTCTGGAGGGCAGCTTCCTATCTCTGCATGATGCACACGATGGGCAAGACAAAGCTGCCTTGCCTCCTCATGCATGCGAGGAGGTGACTTCTGTATTTCACATTCTTTGTATCCTAAAAATGTGCAGGTAGTGTCAAGTATGCCATCATTGATGTCGAAGGAAAATCAAGCAGCAGTCAGACAGTTTTATTGCAAGAAAATTTAATTGCTCAACCTAGCAAAAGACTTTAAACTGATTTCATGAGAAAGAGGGAAAGCAGGGACTTTCATTTAAGAGTTGAATTTTCTTGAATTGAGTAACAATTTTACACGAAATTGAACTTGTCTTGAACTCTACTCAGTTCACCCAGGTTGAAACTGCTCAAGTCAACCTGCTCAGCCGCGCAGCTTCACTCGCCCTTTTTTTGCCATGCCCGGGGACACAGCCCGAGGGTCACACTGCAGGGCAGCGCCTGGGGTTGGAGTCATCCCCCACGCGTGGGGCGGCGGGTCCCCACGGCGGCACGCGCTGCCCGCACCCCTCTGCC
>NW_010197950.1:0-24407 GCF_000695765.1 Mesitornis unicolor | reverse complement strand
TTAAGCAAGGCTAAAGACAAGTTTTTGTATTATCTTTGGCTGCTTAACTTGTTGAAAGGCCGTGCTGACCTCTGTCTTCCTACATTAAAATAAATGCATCTTCTTGGCATCCAAAACCCAAAGTCCTTAAGGACTGTTTAAGTGCAATTTTGCCATTTATAAAAGGACCTTTCACTACACAGCTCTCCTGTGCCTCTCCAGAGTTTCCAAGTATAATTTGCTCTGAAGAAAACACAATGCTAGTATGGCAAGTGCTATGTGACTGGAGGCAAGAGGGAAAGCACTTGAGATTGAGGCAGGAAAACCAAGTAAATTTCCTGAGAATGTTGTTAGCTACTGATAAATACATGAAGAGAGATTTAGTTTCTCTAGTACCACGGAGGTTCAAGTCTAAAAATCTGCAGAACAGAGAAATATTAGACAATAATAGAGAAAATATGGAATGTTTTTGGGTTTTTTTCCCTCCAAATAGGACCTTAAAAATTCTTTTTAAGAAATAAGCTTACTGAAGACTTACTGGCTTAGTCACCTGCAAAGGAGAACTGGTTCCCATTCTGAAAAGTCTCCATTTCTCACATCTTTCATTTTGCTTCCAAGTGGGAACAGACTACAGTGCTCCAGTCTAATATCTACATCTTCACAAGCCACCACTGTCTCGATACTACTTTGGAAGGTGCAAATGCATTACCAAGTATATTCATTGCTGATTCAGTCTGTGGCTTCCCCGCTCCTTCTGAGACGTATACAACATTCAGTTCAATGGGAGCTGATGCATTTCCCCAAAACTGGAGAAGTAGGGCCCAAGCTCCAGTGCCTTAAGTCTTCGCCGCCACTGCAATGCTGCACAAAGAATCTTCACAAGCCGCAGAGTAACCTAACGGTTGCAGCACACCGATTGCTAGCTCAGATAGACTCACCTCTATCACACGCATACAGCAGCCCTGCTTTCCACAAACCTCTGACCAGCAGAGTAACGTTTCCTTTCATTTTAGGCAAAGAGAATAAAACAAGCGCATGCCATTTTTTTTTTCTTTCCCTCAGCAAAGCCTGTGGAAAATATTTAGGCTCCTACTTGCAAAAATGCACAATGCATGCAGCACCAGCAATAGCAATAGCTCTCCTGGGTCCCCAGGAGAGCACAGAAACGCAGGGAATACACAAAAATCTTCTCAAACCCCACCATGTCAATGGGTTGCTGACACCAACACGTACTAGTCTACACCCTCAGCTCAGTGTCAGGCTTCCTGCGGCACTCTGAACACACCATGGGCACATGTGCACAGAGAAGTCCAGGTCTTCGCTGACAACTGGAAAGAGCTAAGTGGAGGAAGGAAGATGAAAGAGGATGGTGAGCTGGTGCTGGTCCCTGGTGAATCCAAAGAAAACACCAATTCCCCTACAATTCTTTACTGTGAGAGTGGTGAGACACTGGCACAGGTTGCCCATGGAAGTTGTGGATGCCCCCTCCCTGGCAGTGTTCAAGGCCAGGTTGAACGGGGCTTTGAGCAGCCTGGTCTGGTGGGAGGTGTCCCTGCCCATGGCAGGGGGGTTTGACTGGTGGAGCTTTAAGGTCCCTTCCAACCCAAAGCATTCTATGAAGCTATGATTCTGTGAACATGGGGCACCCTTAAAAATGTTAGGCCTTGCCACTACTGGCAATCATCCCCCACTGCAGCACCTGGCTACCTGCAAAGAAACACCAGAGCCGAGAACTGCCCTGAGGAGCAGCCAGGCCCTGCCAGGGCGAGCCACCACTGCGGCAGCCTGGCAGGAGGAGCTGGGGGCCAACCACCCTCAGAAGCAGCTCCAGCCCATTTTAATTTAATGTCCAGACTAACAGGGAGTCACAAGGGTAAAGAGAGGGTATAGCCCAGAGCAATGCTGACTTGGCCCTGCTGCTGGTGCCAAGAGCAAAGGCAAGGAGCATTCTGCCACACTTACCCAATTTTCACACTTCTGGGGCCTTTCACCATGTCTCTGCCCTGCCCTCAACCCTCTGTCTGCAGCCTCTCCATACCCTAAACCGAAGCAGCCTGTCTGGAGTTAACAAAGCCTTTGACCAGCTTAGAGACAGTCTTGGCTGTTACATCTGCTCATTCCAGAATATTTCCATGACATTATTCAGTTATGTCTGCTCCTAGCCATGAAAATAAATATGGAGCTGATCTCATTAAAACCTCTCGGAGCCTTTGATGTAATTTTAATATATTACCACACTTCTGCTCCTACAGCTCTCTTGGGCTGAAGTGACACAGTTTTCCGACTGCTCTACCCAAAGCAGCCTGTAACACAGGTTGGCGTGAGTCAGCTTCTCCCTCTGCACAGCCTGGCTAATAGAGGAAGCAAAGCAAGGCGATCTTTTTGTAATGTAATTCCCAACACATTTGTCTCTGCTTGATATTCACTACTTCCTCTACTGGGGAGTAAGAGCTGCAGGTGCTTTCCCCAGTAGGTGGCTATGCAAGAGCTAAAATCCTGCTGCTGAACTGTCCTTTGCCAGCTTCTTACCATGCCCTTCTTCTGCAAGCCTTCTCATTCCCCTGCGACTCCCAAAAGCAGCATAATCACTCCCTTCCCTTAGAAGAGAGGCGCAGGACCATCACAAGGTATGAATAGACATGCTATCAGACATTTAAAGGCAACACTCTGTGACCTAACCCCCCCACACTTGCTTTGGCTGCAGACAAATACGACGCTGAATGAACACCACTGCTCTTAAGAATTTGTATTCTGACACTTTCTGCTTTCAACGCTCCGAAACACAACATGGCAATACTCCACAGCTGTTTTTTCAAAAAAACTTCTGCCAGAAGAAAACAATTACACCACTGGCATTTAACTGCTTCAAAAATGCAGTTCTGATTTGTCTCCTGCAAAACATCTACCTTAAAAATAGTATCTTTCTTAAAAGTTAAGACACCCTACAGGTGATACCCAGGCCATTCTATATCCCAACAGGACTTTAAGGTTAAAACCATACCCAAGGCTAACACACAAAACATAGTTTTGGAATAGCAAAGAATATTTTTTTTTAACTATCACTGGAAAATACCATTAGGAAAATAACATTTTTAAGGAAAAAAACAAACACACACACACACACACAAAACCCAAGCAACAGAAAAAGCTGACTTGCAGGCTACCTAGCAAAGTCACTTATTGCAGTGCCACCCAGAAAGTGGGGGGGGCGGGGAGAAGGCACTTTTACAGAACTAATTTGTTTGACACACAATGCACATTTTTCTCCTCCAGTTGCAAGGATACAAGCTAGAAGTGTTATGCTTGTTCACTTTGCTTGATGTCACATCTCACCAGTCAGTGAGAGGTTGTCACCACGAGACCTTACATCCCTCTAATTCCATTCTGGACAGTGGCCTGCTCTTCAGTGAAGCTGCAGCAAGGAGATTCTGCAGTAACAAGGCATTACCTCAATCTCCTTTTCTGCAAGGAAAGCAGTCAATATTTTATGACAAAAATTCCTAGCCCCCAGAACTGTAGCTTTGTAGAGTTCATCTTTGCAGCAGTTCACATACTGATGCTGTTTCTGAATCCCCAGTCCCTTCAAAGCGCAGCTAAGTGTTATCTATTCCACATTTCTCAAAGAATTTTGGATTATTTACTTGGGCTTCCATTGTGTGATGGGAAGCCATAATGTCTCCAAACTGTCCAGATAGAAAATTATTCTAGCCCTGAGGAGCAGTAACCGCACCTTTTTCAGGGTGTGTGAGCAAATACTCAGAAGAAAAGAGGGGAGAAAAGCTGACTATACGCACAGAGAGAAGAGGAATAATTTAGCCAACAGATCATTATATGTCCGTTAAATGGAGAAAAGTGGAACATTATGAAAGCTTTGTCTGTCTAACTGCATTTACGCCAGCACAGACAAATATCATCCCTGACTAATTTCCCATCACCTCAGCTGGACATGAAACATGAGCAAGCAGCTGATGTCAACCAAATTTAAAAGGTCACCAGTCACTTGCTCTGCATTTAAGAGAACCTCAAACATTTCACAGGACATTGCCATACTTTCTCCACACAGCCTGATAATGCAGCAAACTGTAGCCCTGATACAAGATTTCAGAAGCATTTTTTTGTTGTCACTGATGTTCTTTTCAGAGAAAGGGTTCTTCAAGCAGAGATTGTGCAACCTGGAGAAAATTATGAGCCAACGGGTCTTCAGACTCAAAACACTGTTCACCCTCACTTCTGAACCAAGCCTTCAGTTAAATCTCCAAGCCCTTACAATTTTATTCTTCTACTTAGAAATGTGATTTCTTGTCATTTTTTTTAAATTTAAAAAATATGGAAATTTGTATATGACTCAGTTTGCAGTTCTCAGCCTTTTCAGCCACTACAAAAAGGTTCAGCGGGTTTTCCCGGGAGCCACACTCCCAAAGCTTTCTCAGGCTTTAGCCTCTTTTCCTGCTATGCCCTCCACCTTACCCCTCCGCTGCTTTTCTGCTCAGATTCAAAGAAAAATGTTCACAAAAAATAACCAGCAAAATCTCTACATGTTGCAAGCCAGGGCATGAAGTTGTGGAGAGGGGTCTGGTCACTGTCAGGCAACAGTTTCCAGAAAAGGAACTGGATTCTTACATTTCAAAATGCTTCTGCAAGGCAGGGTAGGGAGGTCTGTATACAAAACTTTGTGAGCAGGAAGTTTTCTTCAGCAGAACCAAGGATAACAAGTCACATTTACAAATCTGGGCTCCTTGCTCTGGGGAGGGGGGAAGCAGACAAGGAGCATCTTCAGCTCAATGAAACTGGGCCAAGAGAAGCTCAAGTGAGGAGAAGCAGTTGAATGAAATTAGGCAGAACCCTAGGACTGGAGGGCAAGAGCTTATTAACAGCTCTGATAACGATCCGCAGAGGTGCAGAATGGCAACAATTCCTCCTTACTTCCTACCTGCCTTATTCCAAATCTCCCACGCCCAAGGAACTGATTAACTCTCACTTGGAAAGACAAAAATCCCCGCAAGGCAGGGAATGAGCTGGGAGAGGCTTAAGTGAGAAAAAAACCCCACCACAGATGGCTAGAGCCAAGTGGCCCACACGCGGACGAGATGAAGGTAGAAGTTTTAATTTTGCTTCCACGGACTTTAACAGCAGTGAGAGCCAGGGCTTACTCAACTGAGATTCCTAAAAATAGCACTTGCCTAAGTAACCACACAGGACCACATGGGGCTCTATTTTCCTTAACTAGCTTTTGATCTGATGGAATTCTTCAGTTAAGTAAAAGGAGAAACAGGGTCTTTGTGGTGAAAGCACATGACCAGGAGTTAGGAGAACTGGCTTCTCCTCCACACTGCTACAGATTTGTTGTTTAGTCCTTCATGCAAAACAATGCAGCTCTTAAAGTACGCCTCCACCTCAGACGAAAACCTGTGACTGCATTTAAAAGCTGAAACAGCCGTGCCAGCTTTGCTCCTTCCAGCAGGCGAGCCAGCGGTGCAGGCAGAGCTCAACATGAGCCACAAGCTCCATCCATGAGCCAGATAAGGACCTAAACAATTATCCTGGGTGATGTTAAGAAAAGCTTTTGTACAGCTGTGTATGTTGCATTTGTCCTTCTGCACTGTGTTGTAGCACTGATTCACTTGCCTCACATAGGAATTGAAAATAAACCTCCTTACAGATGGGCAGCGTTGTTCATTGAGTACTGGTAAGGTGTTTGTCTGTCGTATCAAGACGCTCAAATACCACAGCAAACCAATGAAGTTACTGCACCCAACACAAGAAAGCAGAGCAGCTGCTCAGCAAGGCTGGAAAGTGCAAGAGCAGAGCGGAAGCAACACATGCTGGTATTGCAAACAGTCAACACGCAAGTAACCTGGTAAGACCTCGGAGACCTTGACCAGGATAGACAAGCTCTGCCCTGCCAGAACCGGCTGCTTTCCTGGCTCTGCCGAACCCTACCTGCTTCCCACACCGGGGAGAGGGCTACGAAGGACACCCAGCTGAGACGCTTCCTCCCTCCTGCAACCTGCCGGCCCAGCTCAATACACTCCCCAAAAGTGCCCTTCCACCCTGCACAGCCACGGCGCTGCAGCAGAGTGGTCAGAGCTGGGATTCCTCACAAAAGTGGGTTTAAGCAGAAAAGATCAGACAACAAGACACAAGCTGGAGCAGACTGTAACAGCAACTTAACCCCCTCTCTGGCTGATGGGAAAGTAAGCCAGGCCTAGCATGAAAGAAGAGGTTTCAGCAGCCACATTGCAGAGAAAGGGCATCCCACACCTGACAATACATTTAAACAATGTAAAACATCCTTTCCAGCGCCTGCAGCAAGTCATCTCCTATCCTAAAGATCTAAACACTTGGGCCCACAAGTGCTTGCCAAGTTGTCAACATGGCCTTTGATATCAAAAAGCTTTGAAACCCCTGCCTTGAAGGCCAACGCTTGCTTCTCCACCCATATTTGAAATGCAAGATGCCTGAAAGCTATAGAAGTATTTTAACACCAAATGTGCAGAAGTCTACACCGCAGAGCGGACACGTTCGCTGGGAACTGCAGTTGGAAAACTAACAAGTCCCCTACTGCTACAATAACCGTAGCTGCGTAACGGAAGACGTGCCAGGGATCGCAGGAAGCTCAAGCCTTCCAGCGCTTTCTGCGATCTCCATAGAGAGACCGGACCAAGGAGCACCTTGTTTAAACCCATGTTAAATGCCAGGATAGCAAGGGATGCGGGGCAGGGAGGATAAATTGTCACCTTTTTTCTTGGGAACAACAAAAAAAAAGCTTTAATCAACTGTACACTAAACTGAGGCCTTCCGAGTGTTTTTTTTGTTTTTCTTCAGATGGGGGGAAATAATAGTCAGTAAAAAGTTATTTACCCACATGTCAACAGAAAAGACGTGCATCCCGGCCTGCAACTCAAGTGTTACAGCTAGGGGAGTGACATGTCATGTATTTTTCACCTAGATGTAATCCATTCTCTGCTTTATTTCTGTTTCTTTTCCAGTGGGTAATCCTGATGTAATTGTGATTTTTCAAAGTTAGGGGACATCATCTTTGGCTCTAGGCTTTCTGAGTTTCCCTCCTTGACTTCACAGCTGGTCGCACTATATCCCCCGCTCTTCCTCAGCACAGCCCAGGAGAACTCCACAGCATCTGTGATGCGGAGGCCACATCATGTGCCACAATCCACCAGCTTCTAACAGGATGGAGACCTGAGGTGCCAGCCCTCAAATTTACGGCCACAGACCAGAGTCATGATTTCACTCCACACACACCAGAACCATTCACCAACTGCTTAAAATACCCTTCTTTGCAGACACACACAGAACAGCCGCAGCACGTGTTTCAGTAGGAGTCTAGTCTTCCCCCTCTGGCACAGTAATTTAGGAGCTGTAAGACATGCATTAAGGCTGGTCTGATCCAGACTTTTACAAGCTTTACATTTCACACTGATGTTATCAGATAGTAAATCATACACATTGCAAGCAAAAGAATTTTTTTATATGCTTTTTCTATATGCGTTCCTCAGAACTGAGTGCTCTGGATTCATTAATTGTTTTCTATCAGTCATCTTTCCAATTAAGATCTGCTCCTTCCTTCCTTCCTAATTTTTCCAGTATGTTACACAAAACTTAGTTGCTGACATGTTCCAACAGGGACAAGAGGAACGATCAGTAGAGATTAAAGCATGCCATGCATCAGCCAACTTCTCAAACAACTGACAGAGGAAACACAAAACATCTTCAAAGGAGAGGTTTACGGAAAAGGCAGCTCTGTTCTGATGGCTGGTCCCAAGATCATCACCATTTCCATCAGTTGCCAGAAGTGGTTTATAGTTGGATTTTAAAGAAAGGCAACGAGCTCCCCACACACAAAAGAAGAGGCCTCAACATTATCTCTATGTTTTGTTAATTCAAACCAAAGCAAGACCAATTGCTTCTCACAGGGTAATATTTAATGTCTACCAAATGGTACTACAGGAGCTCTATCCAGGTTAAGCAGAGGCAGGACCATCAGCAAAACTAACATGAAGACAAAGTCAGTTGTGCCCTTTATGGGATCACTTGCATTAACACCAGAATTTTAGCTGTTTTGCATAGGACTCCAAGTAGAGAGACTGTCTTGTCATATACATCTTGACACAGAGGATGCTATTTTAGGAGACCAGCACCTATCGCACAACTCCAGATGAACAGTAAATGTGGATCAGTAAACACTTGATCCACAAATGGAGTAGCCAGTGGTAGGTTTTGTTTTTAAACAAAGATGCTACTGGTTATACATCAGCAAGAAGTCAAGTTGCAAGGCATTAACTAGTATGCTCTCATCTCATTTTCCCACCAGCAACAGGATTCTCAGATCCAAGTTTTATTGCTCAATAGCCACAGCTTCTGCCAAAAATCACAAGGGAGCCAGGGGGAGGGGATGGCAAATATGAAATGGGACAACAGCTGTCAAGGTAATTTGATAGCAGTGATGGCTTCTTGAACCAGTGGACACTCTTGAGAATGTGAGCCAAGGCCTCCAGGCATCCACGGAAAAGCCAAGTAAGATAAAGAGCTCGGTGAGAGAGCTGATACAGATGTCTGAGACAGAAGAAAGAACAAAGAAAGCCAAGGCCATCTAACTTCTAAGAACTTCAGTTTTCCAAACAACAAAATTTCAGAGTAAGTGTCTAAATAAACCCTCCCAGCCATGAAGACAAACCATCTTTTGTTTGAAAAATGTTTGCAAGTTTTCCCAGCACCCTTTCCAAAAACATCTCAAAACTACCAAACAGAAAACAGGAGTGAAGAATGAGCTGACAGATTAAAAGATCAAGTCAATAACCTTCCATAGGTTCAAATCTAGCTCAACTTCCACTACCAAGCAGTGATCTGCATTACTAGGCTCACATAAATTAAATGTAAGACTACAAGTCAATTCCTAACAGACCAGTGCCCACAGTGAAGTTTCCTTGCTGTGTCCATAACACAAAAAATATCCAAAGGAAATAGTTATCACTGGAAACCCTGACAATTTTCATACTTTTAGTTTAACTGCTTTGCTAAATGAACCATCACTTCAGCAATGAGTCACATCCTTTGGTGGAACAGCAAGAAGAAAGCTCGTCTGCCTGTGTCTATGTGGCACCTGTTTTAGTCACATCAATGGATCACTGAGACTCGCCAAAAACACAGGCAAGCACAAACAAGACAGGACCCATTTAGCTGTGACAGGAGCAGCAGAGGGAGGTCCGATGCTTCTGCGATTATCCTCATCAGTAGGCTTTACCCTTCCTACTTTTTTTTCCCCCTATTTTTCTATGATAGTGTTTATTTTCTGTATTTTTATGCTTTAATCTTCTCCCATGCACCGAACAAGTGCAGTTCTCTCACTTTCCCTCTCTTTCCAGGGCTTCTGCATTCTCCATGACCACCCCCATCCTCAGGCTTGTCTCAGTCTTGCAGGAGATTGCAATAGCTGGAAGAAAAGGAAAAAAAAGAAAAAAATAGAGGCAAACAGAAATGTTTTTTCAGTATTATTGTCACCTGCTACAGATGTGCTAAATACCAAGAAACATGATCACTGCCAAGATGCATCTATGTGTACTTGATGCAGATAAACTGTTTCCTCATGCTAAGTCAGCACTGTGATGGACACTAATGTAGTTATGTTAAAAACAGGTTATTCTGATAGGGAAAACTTAGGAAACACGTGACAATTGGCTTAAATTTACTATCAAATTTTAAATCAAACTGAAAAACTAGTTTAACGTTCAATTTCTTCTCTAATAAGATCTTCAAATGTTGTACTCAAGCACCCTCCCTATTGTGAGAAGTCACTGGCTTGTACAGTCACGGCTGCCAATTTCCCCACAAGCACCTCAGCTCCTTTACCTGACCCTGGAGGGATGATACAACACTACTTTTGCAAGCACTTACTAAAAACCCTCACCCAACACCAGAGCTTTTGCCTTAAGCAGTGGTCCTGCCAAGCAGACATCAGACATGGGAAGAGGAGGGTGGCTTTTCGGGCCTCCTGACCCTCACACGTGCAGATAAGGAGAATCCCCAGAATGACTGCCTCGAAGCCAAACAGGTTTAACAACCCGTGGCCATCTCTGAGGCAGAAGGCAATTTGCTTGGTATGTCACAGGTAAAAATGTGCATGCGTTGGGGCAAGGGCAATGAGACATCACCCATGCGACTTTCACAAGGTTAACAACTCAAAGGTTGCGACACTCCCATCTCTTCCTTGCGCAGCCTTCAAAGGCTGCCCTACCTCGTCCTACCATCACTCCTCTCATCTCTCTGTTCCAACACAAAGGGATTAAAAATTAAGGAAAAGTAATTTTCTCTGAAACCAGAAATCTATTTCTGTCATTTCTGGTAGCAAGAAAAGGCACCGTGTCTTCATTGTTTCACTCACATCCATTTAATGTATGGGACAAGCAGCAGAATTCTCAGCTCCTCCACTCTGTTCCTCCCTCCTACATCAAAGAGGACAATAAAGAACCAGGATGGAGACGGACAGATCAACATGATCGCAACTGCAGCAAAGCTCTTCATGCCAGCACAACACAATGGTGCCCTTGATTGCGATTCCAACTCTGAGGTTCTGCAGTAGCAGGTACTTTAATCAGACATCAGTCGTTAACGGAAGTGTGAAGAGACGCAGTGATAGTGGTATCAACAGGACACAGGCTTTTTCAATTCTGTGTCAGAGCAGAGTCCAGCCCAGACCCTGATGTAAACATGGGCACAACAAAACCATCAGAGATGTGACAGAATCCAGCCTCTGCCAACACACTCAGAAAAAGCAGGACAGAGCGAGTGGCACACTGAGGAGGTTCCTGTACCACTCCAGGGCTGGACTACCAAAAGGACAGACAGCATACCTCATAACTGTTGACAAATAGCAGGTTCGTGGGCTGCTACTTCCTCACATCGCAACATCACACACAGAAAAAGGGAGAAAGCCCAACTGAGCCATCCCTTTCATCCCAAATTTCACCAGCAGTGATAACAGACTTAGATGTATGCCACTGCATCCCCCTTACCCAGCCTGCTCAAGACTCCTTGGAAGGGATGGCGATGAGGAACACCGTTGTCTCCAGTGTAGCTGACCTGTCCATGGTGCAAGAACTTTCCAGCTGCTCCAGGAATAGAGCTTCAGGCTTCCTGGCCATGAGGGAGCCAAGGATTTCAGTCATGCGTTGGTTACCGCCTTGTCACCGACAAGAAAAGAGGACGGCTACTTGCATGTTGCTACTTCCTCAAAACTGGGAATTTAGGCAATAACAGGCGTGACACTTCAACACTTGCCTACTAGGCTTTCAGTCCCCAAAAAACAGAAGAAATATTTAGTTCATAATAAATCCTAAACTTTAAAATAATCTGAAAACAAAAAGCAAGCAGCATAGGACAAAAGGATAAATGGCACCTCTGACACAGTAAGGGAAATAAAAAACCCAAACCCAACAGTTTAAAACCCTCTATGCCAGTAAGAGGTTAGAAAGCACCTGACAATGAACTTTACAGAAGCATTTTTAATACCCATAAAACTACACAGAACAAAGCATCAACCACTGGGCCATTCACCTTCACTGTGCCTTTTACACAACTGTGTAGTGGATGGCCTCATCTCACCTGTTGCTACTGCCTCCTACTCTCTGGTTTTCATCACCTTCTGCCAACAGACAACTACACACTGGTTAGAAGAAAGGAGAGAGAAAACACTACATAAAGACATAGGCAGCCAAGGACCTCAGGGCAAAAGAAACGAAATCTGAGACACTGGAGGGACTGTCAGTCTGAAGAAAGTAGCAATCATCATGCAAAGAAGCTATTACATGAAGATTAAACTAAACTCCCATTATATACCTTAAATTACAGGACAAAACCTGAAACATACTGGCTCCCACAAGATCATTCAGCTGATACAAGGGAAGGGAACATAAATTAGTCCTCATTCTAGAGCAAAGTGACTGAAGCACAAGGAGAAGGTACCACAGCCTATCTGCAACTGGGACAGCACTAGGAAAGCCAAAAGTTCGAACCCTCCACTTCATCCTTGTCTAACTCTCAACTCACTTGAAGCAGTTATGTCCTTGGTTTCCTTGGGTCATATTTCCATTTCGGAGGAAACAAACAAACAGGAATAGGAAAATTAAATCTCCTCTATGCATTAAACTGAGTTTTATGAGGTTAAAAAATAACCTGTTCGTATCTGCAAAGATCTTTTGCATTCAATCATATCTTCATATTTTTCATATCCCAGTCACTCCCAAAGCCATGGAATACACTAACTGAAAGATGAGAATTCCTCTTGTTAGGATAACTGTTCATAAGTATTATTACCACAGCAAGAATTACTCCTCCTCACAGCGGCTCTTTGCTCAGCACCCTCCTTACAGCATTTGAAGCTCTTCTCAAGGCATCCAGCTCTTTCTACTGATCAGGAGGTCGACGCAAGCAGAAAGCAGGGTGCCTGGATGCAGCCCTCAATACTTCCAAGTGTGTTTCAACTAGAGATTAATTGGACAGTGGCGGAAAATGGCAAACTACAGAGCATCATCAATATAAACTTGGGAAATAAGAGGCATTTTGTTAATTTACCGATTTGAATTGGATTAAGATATTCCAGATATTCCTTATTGGAAGATGCGAAGTTGATGATGTGCAAAGAAGAAATGTATTAAAGCCTCTTACCACTGGACCATGTCCAAACAGTAGGGAAGCAACAAGCTTAAACCCAGTTTTCAGGCCAGGAATCAGAAATGAAAAGGCCCTCAACACTGAAATGTATGTGTGTCTTCCCTAGTCTCTCTGTCATAGAAAAATGAAAGTGCGTTCAAAGATTACAGCAAAGATTGGAAAATTCAAAACAGCTGTTCTGGAAAGTAAAAAAAAAACAAAAACAAAACACCAAAACCCAAACAAAAACACTAACAGATCAGAGCCACTGACATCAGAGCTCTCCTGGTGGACCTCTCGTGCTATATGCAGCAGGTGTGTCCCTGCAGAGAGAAGGAGAGATGGGGATCTCCATCTGGAGCATCACACAGAACAGGGAAACCTTCGTCCCCACTCTTACCCCCAGGAGCACTGCAGGAAAAAAGAAAGCCACTGTATTTGCTTGCACATTCACTTCACACATTACAACTGCACGCACAGGTTCGCTCACCCTGCGATTGGCATCAAGCACCAGACTGCTGTAGTTTTTGCCTGTAGACTGCATCCATGATGTAGGTAATGTAGTTTTTCACTGCAAGGTCTGCCTTCAGGCGATTCCCACGTTGGGAAGCTTCACCCCCCACTGAGACTGCCTGAGCTGCACAACTTCATTTCCAGGTTCTCCTTGGGAGCCTTCAGACAACACAACATGAGCTGGATTAAACCAGGCAGCTACTGGCAAAGCAATGCCACGTTAGTGATCGTAATCCCCCCTGGGCCTTGGTCCACCACACAGAAAGACCTACAAAACTGTCACTCCTGATCATGACAGAGAGGCAGGCTCCATCATATGGAAATGGAATAAAGCTTTAAGCATGCGGTGATCTCTGTAAGGGTCACATGAAAACACAAGTACACCAGTAGAGAAGGAACAGAAGCAGGCTTTCTTCTACACTGTCCAAGAAAGTCTCTCTTTTCTCTTGCAAGTGACCACTCAAACTTTTAGTAGCTGATGTTGAGTCTAAAGTACACTGGATGGGATTTTAAGAGAGACAGTGATTTTGATTGGGATTTTGATTTCCTTGGGAGAAATCCTATTCACATAGCACAAGCAATTCTTCAACATTTAGAGAAGAAAAAAAATAACCCCAGTGAGCAGTGTGGAGTCCTTGAATTTAACTGTGGAGTTATCAGTGTTTTCAAGCCTAACCACTCCAAAAGGCTCCAGGCAAACTAGAATATCAATGAGAAGATAAAAGTTATTCCCCATGAGAGCAGGGAACCAGCATGCCACAAAGATCAGATCGCATCTGTAGAGCGGCATAAGTCCCATACCACTACAACTACGTAGTCCATACAGTGAACTACTCACAGGACCACTGCTCCAGCCTCCAGTGAGGCATCCCTTACTCCGGTCTGCAAGTCTTCATAAAAATGGTATCTTGAGAGACGTTTCCTCCCCCTCCCCACATCAAGACACTAAAATAAAAGCTGAAACTCAAAAAGCTTTACCTGTACACACACTTCAGTTACACTGGGTCAGAGGGGAAACTAACACATAAATTCACATAGCAAAACATAACATATTAATTTATCCATCTTGAAGCAAAAATTTAGAGACATCCCTTGGAGCTCAAGTTAGAGCTTCAAGTCACAACTCAAGTCTACCTTAACTGGTACAAAATTTAACTGGAGCCTCTTACTAGATGCCCTGCAGTATCAACTGAAGGCCCCTGGCTGCAATTGCTGTGTATGGAAATTGTAACCGTAAGAGCCATAGTTGGCTAGAGAGGAAGAACTAAGCCTGCAGCTTGCCTAAAGCCCACAGCCACACCTGCTTTAGTGCCAGGTTTTAATCAAGAAAAAAGTTCACACCAGTGGAAGGTTTTCTTCCTTTTGTCAGAGACTAGAATTGCTGACAAGCCATTCACAAGCAATAAAAGTGGGCAACTGATTATCCTTGTCCTCACATAACTGTTGCATGGAAAGGGGTCCTGCAGGCTCACTTTTGGCCAAGGGCTGTACTTCGAACTCCCCAGTGCAAAGGGCAGGCAGGACAATCTTCTGAAAGCAGGAGGTGGAGTACTGGAAGGAAACCAGAAATGGCAAGATCCTTCTTAAAACTGTTTGCTAGCAGCAGAGTGTCCAACTAAGGCAGAGTCAGCATTCTGTTGCCCTTATTACCCACGGAGAAGTGAAGAAAATAAAGCCTTGATGACCCCCACAAAGATGAACCGTCATGGATGGCTCTGTCACATCACTGTAGGAGATTATAACACTATAAAAAACTCACTATTAAGAAAAAACAAAACTAACTTCTATTCACAATGGCCGTGGGAGAGAACCTCAAGCAAGCAGGAGCCTGGTCTTGACGGCACGGTTCACAGACCAGAGAGCAACATTACACCACCTCTCTCATCTGAAGAGAGGATCCTTTTAGGACTGCCAGCAAAAGAATGGTGCAATCTCAATGGAAAGCATGACAGAAACACAACTGTACAGATCTTTTGGACTAAATGTATGTGCTCATCTTCTGGCCCCGGCTCCTTTGGCTGGAGCAAAGCTCTTGCTTGGTTAATTAGTAACCGCGGCAGAATCACGTTAACTTTTAACTCCTGAGGCCTCAATAATCATCAGGTTTCAGTTCCCAGATTGACAGGCATCACACTTACCCTGCCCTTCAAAGTACAATTCCTTGATGAGAAGGGCTGTTGCTTCATATTTAAACACTGACATTTTTGTACCCAACTACATTTACAAGCAAAATGCTTCAGTACAGAGACAGCAAGTCCCATTCACCCAAGCTTTCTTAGCCTTGAGGTTTCTGTTCAGTCTAGGACTTGGGTATTTTAAGACAACGTGGTTACAAGACAATTTGCATTTCTAGTATTCTTTCACTAGTCCTCTCAAGCAAATATCATCACCAGTAGGTAACGAGCAAGACTCAGTGATGTTTTTAAATCTCAAAAATAACCACAAACACCCATGTAAGAATCCTAACTTCCAACGTGTCAGCCAACCCAGGCAAATAAACAACTCTTGCACTCACAGGTTGAGCACTGGAATAACACAACTGCCAAAGACAGCGCATATGATGCCCCATTGACAACACAGAAGTGTAACAAATCCTGGAAATTATTATTCTGTTCAGTGAAAACTGGCTGCCTACCAAATTATGGAAGGCTCGCAAGTAATTTTAACACAAAACACAAGAACAATATCTTGATGGTCTCCAAGGGCCCCTAAGTCAGGACTCTCCAGAGTGGAAAGCTACTACAGACAGAACCAAAAACAGGGAAGAGAGCACTTTTGGGTAAAGGAGGACAGAATAGGAAAGACTCAAGAGACAAGTTTAGAAAGAATCAAAGCCTTTGCTACTGATGACGAGGAATGGAAAGATAAGCTGAGCCAGCCACTGTGTTAAGCACACCAGGTACATGCAACACCAGAGACACATCAAAATAATGTCCAGTTCCTCTGCAAGCATGATGGGCTCTGCTCTGAGAGGCATCTCTCTGCTATACACCTTTCTGATACTGCAGCCTTAAGCAGGGACTTGGTTCTTCCAAGTCCACTCTGCGGAAGACAGTACAGTTGCATGTCCAGGAGACATCACATTAATGGTTTGGGGGTTTTTTGTGGTTTTGGTTTTTTTTTTGAGAAGCTATAGGAAATCTTTTAGCAGACTTCAGTTGCTCTACCTGAATTTGTAACAATATGCTTTGAAGAATCAGACATTTATTACTCCACGTTGTACAAAAAGCCATTTAGGACACCAAGGGGCTTCTCAACTTACCTGTTCCAGGCCATCCCTTTCTCCTCCCTACACCTGCCTCTCTGTAAGATATGCAGTGGAGTGACTTGGTCATCTCTACCCCTTATAATTCCTTAACGGGCTTTACTTGTCATGCCCTTCTCACAGGTGTTCGTCAAATCTAGCCCTAGTTTATTTCCAGCGCTGCTGCTTCTGCCAGCAACTATTGGGCCATCCTGACTCCTGGGCCAAGGGAAAATGTGGATTCCATCAGAAGAAGGTTAATGACAGATTTATGCATCTTTTTTCAACAGCATATAACCACAGAAAAAGTGAAGCAAAACCCATCACTAGATAGTCCTGAAATGACTCGGTGACCCCGGCAGGAGCCAGGCTGGATCAACAAGCTGATCTGGGACTGTCAGCCATGTGGTGTTGGCTGTAGTACATCAGCACCAAGTATTTACTCTCCTATTTGTAGCTTGAAGGCTGTATTTCAGGACCTTGTCAAATTAACAAGAGTGCCAGGTCATGCTCACCACGGTACGGTTCAGAGGAGTGCAGTACTCTTATGTTGAGGGCTAATTTTACAAGCTCCATTAGTGGAATTGGGAGGCACTCAATACTGTAAGTGCAACTGGTCTACCTAGACTGGCAATTGCACCCAGCTCTGAAGAGGCACATAGCTAATGAAAAAGTGAGCTCTTGTTAAGTATTAATGGAAAAAGCAAGGCAGGATGAGATATAGACTCATTCAACACACGGCTTGGCCATTCCTCTCATTCTAGGCTTACTTGACAGTGCCTAGGCAGCTGTAAAACTCACTTATGACTCTTAATATTAAGCATACATCGCAAAGCGTTTAGCAGAAGTGAAGCAGTGAAACTTCAAATTCTCCAGGTTTTGATTCCTGTGCACTAGAATGTCTGCCCTCCAAGTGAGCAAGACAAAATCTGACATCAGTTAACATCAGAAAGATGAGCAGATGGTCCAAGCTAAGTGACTTAGTAACCACTCCAATCCACCCCTCATACTCCCACTCACTATAATGAGCCCTTCAATAAAGCAGGGAGACGACTGGGACTCATAACATGTATGAATTGTGAGGTGGCTAATTCCCTCATTTCCTCAATTACCAGCTAGAGCGGCATTGCAGCCTGCCAAAACAAAATCTACCTACAATCAGCAATGCAACCTTTAGATTCACCTCTTTCTGACGTTGGTGCTACAAAGCTACTGACAGAAGATATCACTGCTGTTTGTCTATGTGGAAGAGGTTCATACACTCACAGAAATCGGCATCTAGGGCTATTTAATAAAGGCAGTATCTTTAGTTCCAAAACTTCCTGAATTGCAGCCTGATGAGATCAGTAAGCTTCCATGGCGAACAAAATAGATCTGCTCTTTTCTCATACTTTCTCTGAGCAGCCACAGCCATTGTCAGACACGCACTACCACAGAGGATTCACTGTCATTGGTTTTGCACCCTGAGAGTCAACTGAAGTTCGCCAAGAAAGTGTTCTGCTCCTCAGAAACTCATGTTGCCAGATAAATGCTGAAACTCAAAAGCCCTCAGCCCTGGAAGAATACAATGCAATGGTTAAACTACCTGATCATTTTTCTGCACAACTGAATTTGCTTAGAAGTTGATGTTCTGCCTGTTCTCCCTACTCCAAAATTGGCTGCGAAATGCTGCTGGCTGCACAGTGACCTGAAGTTTACATCTGTGCCTATTACAGATAACCTTTACAGACACAGAGAAAGCAGATAGGAACGTGGTTCACTTGTGGTGGAATTCAATCCCACCAGCAGCAAAGAGTTTGCTAACTTAGCAAACAGCTGAGGTAGGAAAAGGCAACTTCTTGTCTTTGCTGAATGGCAAGAGTTGCTAGCAGTCAGTTAAAATGCAACCCAAGAATCATACCCAACACAAGCGTCACATTAAATCCTCTACTGCTGAAGCCATTTCACTCACGTACTCCTCTCCCTCCCACCCACCTGAACCCCATGTCGTTTTCTTCTCTCAGCAGCAGAGCAGAGCCTCCACCTGTGCCCCTCACCAAGGACAGGGTGCAGAAGCTCTGCTGCTCTCCAGCAGCATCTCTTCCTCTCCTGGTCCCTGAAAAAGCCTCACAGTGGGGAGCGCAGGAAGAACTGGAGCAGTTCCCCGATGCATTCCCCTCGACGCCTCCCCCTCCACACCAGCAGGAGAGCTGCCTGGTAACCCACATCCGCTGCTCTCCACGGAATGAGCACGCATCCCCCGGGAGCTCTCCGAGGCCAGCAGAGCTCCTGGCAGCACAGTACCTGCGGGTCTACACTGCTGGACAGCCAAAAAGCAGTTTGTCACGAGGCAACTCCCCCCCACACACACAGTTTTGGTTCAGGGAACAAATCTGCATGCACATCATGCTAAGTTCTTCTGTATCTTGGTCCCAAATTCCCTCCCACCTACCACTCCCCTACGCTTTTCGCACAAAGAAGTCTCCATGCTGGACCTCCTCAACACCTTTCTCCTTATATTAATTTCTCCAAAAGGATCAGAGGAGGCACCTTTTGATAGCCAAGCAGCCTTAAAAAATGATGTTGTTTTCCAAGGAGTTTTACATGCCTTTGATAATCCCAGAAGGGATTTATGTCATTTCTTCCAGTTTCTGGTAATTCTGCAGTCACAGGCTTACACAGAAAAGTGGCTCTAGAGACAGACAACCTGTCAGATAAACTGGAAAATGAGCATTCAGATCCATTAAATAAAGGTTATTCATGGGAAGTCTGGACTCAGATTCAGCGGGATGGGAACCCATAAACTCTGAAAGGGAAAGAAGACGACACCTAACAAGCCTGGGTTAGACCAGTACCAGAAAGGTAAGTGACCTGGTAACAGAATAAAAACCCTCAGACCAACAACAGTAATGTAGAACCCTGGGCTACCAATCACTTGCTGTGCTACCCGCTTCCGAAAAGAGGATCTATGGGCTCAGAAGAGGAGTAAGTCAGTCTAGGTAATCTCCTCTGCTCCCTGAAAAGGGGTTTGGGTTTCAGGTTGCTGGGGCTTGGTTTTCTTTGGAGGGGAAAAAGGAACTAGAAAAGAAACGGGGGCAGTTTTTCTCCAGGTCCTATGTCCACAGTAAATATAGCCACCAAATATACACTCTGTTAAAAACAGACAATACAAGGTCAACAGAGTATGAAGAGAATATCATCAAGTTAAATCTGACAATGTTTTTAGGAAAGAAAAATCTTTTAAGGTGCAGTTGGAGGTGATTTTAATAAGGAATCTAGAAATTTTCTCAAGGCTGCCACGTGATTCAGAAAACAAGAGCTCAGAATTGCTACACGCAGTTGCTGTGACTGCTTTGTAACAGGTTATTAACTCTGATCTTTAGTATAACATAATAGTGGAGATAGACATAAATAAGATCAGAACATATGACTCAAAGACCTCTGAAAAGGAAGGTTCCGACTGACAAACTGCTGCCCTCTGAAGCCATCCAGGCCACCAGCAAAGCTGTGGTACAATGGCTCGTAGAAAGTGGGCCAATGTGAAAATATCAGTATTACAACACAAGGCTTTTCAAGCTGAATGCTTATAGCTCTGGCAGGCAGGGAGCTAGAAATAGAACGCTTTGCATTTAGGCTCACACATGCAGCGATCTGCCTGTGAAAAACACCAAGAGCAAGTGCCAGAGAGCATTTGAGCAGAGACCTAGGAAAACTGTCAAAAATGGGGGGGAAAAAAACCCAACAAAAACACAAGCCCACACACTTGTCAACTAGAGAAAGGAGACCAGTGGAGACTGGTCCCTGCTGCAGCTTAGGAGCCAGGACACAAATCGATCCTGGAGCAGGTAGTGCCTTGCTCCCCATTACAGCAACATCAGATTAGTCAGGAGCAGGCTTATTTCAAATGCGACACCTCTTGGTGCTGAGCAAAGTCAGGCGGGTCATTTCCTAGGCCAGCATAAAGGGTACCTTATACTTCACTGCATTAAATTTGAATGATTGAATTCAAGTAAGTGAAACACCCAGCCTGCTCAACCTGTAGGTAACAGATTTGACATTGCTGGTAGAGGCTTAAGGTCTGTCAATAGGAACAGAAAATTTCTCCTCTTTCAAAAGCTACTTATTTATTTATTAAGTAAACGATGCTTCTTAAAAGAGAAGCTTTTTCGCAGACTGTTTCAGAAATCATGTTTATTCATACTTCGAGAGATTAGAGCAACAAGGAGAGTAAGAATGTGCTGCAGCTCTCTTAAAACTAAGTTTCTTGCCTGGCAGCATAGAAGTGAAACAGATACTTATTTTGCAATGGTGAGCAAAGAACATTAGGCTGACCACCAAATCCTCCAGCTCTACAGCCTAAGCACCAGAAAAAGTACAGAACCACCCATTTCATCTTCTACAACAGCATAGGGACATCTATATTGCCATGCTTGGCTTTTAATCTCCTCCTCCTAAGCCTCCAGCCCGTGTTTAGCTTAAGAATATTTTGATCCTGTCCAAAAAGGGAGGTTCAAACCCCACCTACCCAGCTAATTACCAAACTTGTTAAAGAAAGCAGGCCTCTCTCCTTAAACTGATTAAATTGTTCAACTGACAGCACTACCACACGAGCTGCCTGGAGCACTCACCGGCGGTAGCAGGGACCTAGGTGGACAAAAAGATACCCGCATGAGTTTTGAAGCAAACCCACTGTGGCAGAAGGTCAATGTGGTGGGAAGGGAATGATTAAAAACTGTAGGCCTATTTATTTTTGACTCTCTACCAGAGAGCAACATGCAATTTGATTCTCACCCTTAATTTGTAAATTCTCACGGGAATTTGGCAAGGTTGCTCTGAAGAAGAAAGTTTGAAGAACTCTTGCAAAAGACACCATGCTATGCCAGATCAAGCTATCAGTTATTTACATTCATTTCAAAGGACACAAAGGAAGCCATTTATTTCCACCATATCTGCACTTTTTAAAGAGAAAACAGTTAGGACAGAGCTGGTCCCGACAGCAGGGCTTGTCAATACAAACCAACCAGCATAGCTTCCCTGGAGTAAACATTTAAGTATGATCAAACTAGCATGAATTCATTCGCAGATACAGAGACTACTCCAGGACACAGAGATCTCCAGAGGGAACACACACATTACAAAGCCATCCTAAACTTGTGCTACTGAGATGTTTCCCTGTGCAGGCAAGGGAAGTCCTCTGGGTACCAGGGAAAGCAATCTCTGGTCTGCACCTCCCAAGCCACCCAGAATTGTTAAGCAGCCTATTTTAAGCACAAGTTTCAGGAACTTTAAGGGGGCATATTTGGCTTAGCCACACTTGCAGGATTAAAATGCGCACCTAATTCTCCCAGCTATTAAATAAAAGGACTCCTATGTTAATACACAGGAGTACATTTCATCTCTTTCAGACAGGGGAAATAAAGTGACCAACACAGAATTTGTTTCTTCAGACACATTGCTACAAACAAAACTAGAAAAAACACCAGTGTTCCTACATGAAAAGCCCCATCATGCTACCTGGAGTCTGAATCATGGAGGCGGGGGGGCACCCTACATCTGCACATGCCAACCAACAGTTAAGTGACATAACTGAGCTTCCCAGACCCGAGCTGCAGATCCCACAGTGCAGAAACCACAGCTAAGGGAGGCTCTCCCTCACCTCTGCTCCAAAAGCCCAAGCAAGATTTGCCCATCACTACACGGAGGCAGAAAGAGATTAAGAAAATCACTCCTGCACTCGTCAGTAAAAAGCAGGAGCCTGTTCACCTTCTATCCATGAAGATGAAATAAAGATGAGGAAACCGACGGGGTAACCCTCCAAATCCCCAAAATTGAGTTAAGCAGAAAGAAAAAGATCAAATGCCATGCTGTCGAAGCTCAGCATGTGGACAAAACAGCACCTTAAATTCCTACTTTAATTTCAGTTTATTACCCAGAAAGACCATTCACCAATTTACAAAGTTATTTTCAATGTTCTTGTAATGCTCCCTGTTAGCTGAACTGTGGGGTAAGTGCAGTTGTACAGATCTCCTCTTCCAGCCAGATCACCTCCCTGGGACTTTGACTGGATCTCCCTGGGTCCGATCAGCTCCATGGCATTCCCACTGCCTTCAGTTTTCCAGCAAGGGAGTCTACGCACCCAATCTGTTTGAAATGTCACTTTACTACTTCTTTGAAAGCACTTCCCTGCACAGGCCATACAGCGCTATTATATGATCTGCAGAGAGGAACAGATTTTTAAAAGTTTTGCGAGCAAAAGATTACAACAGGAATTAAGATGCATTTGTCGGGACAACACCTCCGACAATTAAGACGGGGCCGGAAAGCCTCAGTCCCTTTCTGATGCAACTCATACGCAAGCTACACCAGAGAGGTGGAAGGGCGACGTCTCTGCCGATCCTGTGGTCCTGGGGGCAGAGGGAAGCCCAGGGGAAAGGACCGGTAACTCTGAAGTGCAGCACCAACAGGTGCTTTCAAATATACGTTAAGACCCTGAAACTACTTATGAGTTACAAGATCAAAACAACAACAATGAAAATAACTGGAAGGCGAGCACAGAGCCGAGGTCGGGCGGCTGAGCCTATGAATGGAGCTCCAATGCCTTGTTTATCTCAGCACGTGCGCGCACACTAAGCCTGAAAGATACGGGTGGCCTCCCCGAGCAGCCCACCCACTCCACGCTGTCAGGCCAGCTGAAAAAGCACCCAGAAGACACGGCCAAGGAACGGGTGCGGATTCCCGTCAGCGGCTCTCACTATAACAGACAGATGAGTGGAAAAAGCAAGAAAGAAAACAACCTTGCTTGGCACCGTGCCCACACATACATCCCAGTGCAGTGGGGAAAAGCGGCCGGGGGCACATACCAGCCGCGTATCAGCTTTCTGGCCCAGCGAACAGGCAGAGCCGGCAGATACTTAAACACAGGCCGCTCTCTGCCCTGAATGCGCCTTCCCCAACCCCTCCGCAAGCAGGAACCCAAGGGAACCTCTCCGCAGAGCTCACTCGCCTCCCTGGCCAGCTTGCTGATGCTCACCACCACCGAGCAGCACCCCCACGCCCCCACCACAGGCACAAGACCACCTTTTTTGAACTCCTCCAGCATGGCATCGAGCTTGGTGTCATTGAAGACAAAGTGCAGTGGGTGGTTGTAGAAGCGGGTGATGGTCTTGAGCGGGGTGCAGTCATCAGGGTCCACAAAAGCCAGGTCCTTAACGAAGAGCAGGTCCACAATGTTGGAGCGGTCACCCTCGAAAACGGGGATGCGAGTATAACCACGCTCCATGATCTCAGACATAGTGTTGAAGTCAAGCACAGCCTCGGCAGCAATCATAAAGCAGTCTTTGAGGGGAGTCATCACGTCCTCCACCGTCTTGGTGCGCAGCTCCAGGGCTCCTTGGATAATGTTGAGCTCCTCCTTGACTAAGTCATTATAAGGGTCGGTGACCCGCAGCATCTCCAACAACTTCTCACGGTTATAGACCGTGCCGATCTCCTGACCCAGGACACAGTCCAGCAACTTGCTGACGGGGTAGGAGGCCGGGAAGGTCATCATCATGAAAAACTTGGTGAGGAAGATGGTGTTGGCGCCCACGGCCAGGCCGTGCCGAGAGCAAATGGCCTGCGGCACGATCTCGCCGAAGATGACGATACCGATGGTGGAGACCACCACGGCCACCAGCCCAGAGCCGGCAATGTCGTCCAGCAGGATGGTAAGCGTGGTGTTGACCAGGACATTGCCCAGCAGGAGGGAGCAGAGTAGGTAGTTGCCCTGGCGCCGCACAGGCTCAATGCGCTTCGCGTAGTTCTTCTCTTTGTCCGTGCCACAGTTCTGCACGATGCGCAGCTCCATGGGGTCCAGGGCCATGAGGCCCAGGTTGAGGCCACTGAACATGCCTGAGAGGCAGAGAAGGAGCGAGATGAAGATGACCTGCAGCCAGAAGGGCAGCAGGAACTTCTTCTCCTCCCCCACGATCATTTTGGTGTCCTCGCCATCGTGGTAGATCCAGGTAGTCTCACCCCAGGGCGGGGGTCC
>NW_010197949.1:21120-25760 GCF_000695765.1 Mesitornis unicolor | reverse complement strand
TTCCAACTCCTCACATTCTGTGATTCTATGATTCTGCCCCATCTCCACTTTTAAAAGGTCTTTTCCAGCATCTCCTCCCCAAAATACTAGTTATTATTTCAGTAAGGAGACAAAACACTGCAGGCAGTGTAAGGCACAAGCGCATTTGGAGTACTACAGGCAACCTTCAACGCGCGGTTAAAGCCGTGCTCACGTGCAGACTTCCCTCCACTGATGCCACCTCCACCCGAGCAGCGTGGGTACGACAGCAGGCGGTGCCTGGCAGGGACAGGGCTGCAGTCCCAGGCTGAAACCAGGAGCGCTCACGTGGAGGTGACCATGGATTTTCCTTCAGCTCTCCCTCTGGGTTCATGCACCAAGCGCTGCAGCAACATACAGCGATTATCACCACTTCTGGCAAACACTAAGGTACAAAGAAGCTCATTTTCATTATGCTGTAAAAAAAAAAAAAGTCATTATGGTTCTTGCTACGAAGATTTGTAATCCATATCTGAATCAAGTGGCAACCGCCCAAATGCTCAAAATGCATCCAAAACAGTGCTTCTAATCATCCCTTTGGCTGATATTATCTTCTTAAAAATTTTATGAGAACTACAGGCTGAGCAGGAGCATTTCTGGAGTGCAGGAGCTGCCTGGTTTTACACATCACATACAGACTGAGCACAATGGTTACGCTCTGGAGTGCTAAAATCAAACCGTGAAGGCACAAGAATAGCTGACAATAAGCAATTCTGGTATTAAAAGAGGGCTTGGCACTCCTGCGGGCTGGCAGCTCATCCCACCAGGCAAGAGTAGATAAATCTGTTCCTCTGACGCTGCTGCTTTCTACTGCGACGCTGAGAGAAGTTTGGGTTGGAACACCTGAGAAATGAAGCCCAGGCCGTCCAACATCTTGACCACACGAGTAGGTGCACCCTGCAGTTGCAGGAAGCACTGCTGTGGGTGTGCTGGGATCCACGTGGGACACCACGGTTACAGGAGGCTCCCGCGGTGACGCCGAGTGCTCGGTCACAGGAGAAGTTGACGCCTGGGAATAAGCTGAGCTGAACACCAGGTATGTAACGGCTGTGGTGGGCAGGCACTTCAGGTGACGAACTCTTAGAGCCACGAGAGAAATATTCTGCAGAGCCAGCGGGCTGTGACACATCAGAGATGACACATTTTTAACTATCTCCATGCTCTTTTGCAGCCACTTTTGGAAGCCAAGAATTTGGCAGTCGCATTTCCAAGGGTTGTTGTCAAGGAAGACTTCTTGCAGCTCAGGTAAAGCACTAAAGAAATCTCCAGGAAGAGACTGCAGCTTAGTACTATTGAGGTAAACTTTCTGAAGGTGCTTGAGATTATGGAAGAGGTTTCCAGGAAGAGCCTCAAGCCTCGAATCAGAAAGGGAAATATTCTGCAGTTTCTGAAGGCTCTGGAAGATGCCCTCTGGCAGACTGGAAATGTTACTAGTACGCAGAGAAAGGCCCTGCAGTTCCCTCAGACCACTGAATGCATTCTCAGGAAGAACACTAAGCTCTGGATTAAAACTCAGCACGAGAAGCTCGAGATTTGTCAAGTTGCTGAACACAAAATCTGGTATTGTCGAGAGCTTTGTGTCATACAGCCACAGGCTACCAAGGTGCCTCATTTCTCCAAACAATATTTCTGGAAGAGCCTTCAGCGGGTTCCTGTACAAGGTCAGTTTAGACAGGTCGTGCAAGTGCAGAAAGAGTCCAGGAGGCAAAACCTCCAGCTTGTTCCTGGAGAGCGTGAGGGTTCTCAGTTTACGAAGGCAATGAAAAGCCCCAGGCGCGATGGACTGGATGTTATTGCAATGCAGGAAGAGCTCCAGCAGCTCCTTCAGGCTATCAAACACGCCAGGCTCTATTGAAGGCAGCCTGTTAAAATACAGCATCAGCTTCTCAAGCCTGGTTAACGCGCTAAAGATATTTCCAGGCAGTGCTCCCAAATAATTTCTCGACAAGTTCAGTACTTTCAGTTTGGCAAGTTTCTTCAGCGTGCCACTAGGAAGTGCTGTCAGTTGGTTTTTGTTCAAGAAGAGCTCCTCCAAACTGGCTAGCTCATCGAACAGATTTTCTCCGACAGATTTCAACCTGTTACTCTCAAGAATCAACTGCTGAAGCTGTACCATGTCATCGAACACTTCTGGGGGAAGCTCGACCAGCTTATTACCTAGCAGCTTGAGGGCTTTCAGCCTTCTCAAGCCTTTAAAAGCCATCGGTGAAATCAGAGAGATGTTGTTTGAAGACAAGATGAGATGCTGCAGCTCCACCATCCCAGAAAACACATCCTGCAAGTATGCTACGTTAGCGTACCTGATGTGGATTTCTGTCACGTTGCCAGGCAGATTTAACGACTCCAGGTCCTTTATGTGGGGACCTGAGCAATGAATTGCAGTTTTTGAAGAGCAGTTGCATTTCTCAGGACAGACAGATGCATCCAGCTGGAAGAACAGCTTGATCATCACCGACAAACGAAACACCCACATCCTCGATGAAGTGCCAGAAACATTAGCTGTTAGAAGAGAAGAGAGAGTACAGATTTGGTCACAGGTATTTAATAACTTAGCAGCCAATAAAGGTGCGTGAACACATCATAAAACCTGCAAAGGTGTGCAAAATTTCTCTTGGTTTAAAAGCAAACTTCAAAATCTCCATTCCTGTTGGCTGTAAGTATTTCTCAGGTGCTCAGCTTGCACGGAGAAGTACAGGTAAGGCTCTTTTGTACATGAAACAGTCCTTGTTTATATTTACACCAGTCAAGTATAATAAAAGCATATGAAAATTATGATGAAACTCTAGTAGTCACAAGGCATTTATTTATTTGAACAGAAAAGCATTACACTAAGTGACACAAAGAAAGTCTTAAAAAAAAATTAATTATCAAAACGTTCTGCACACACAGTGGTTTTTTTATTGTAGGTTACCTAAGATTTAAAAACAAAGTTTAGCCTGCAAAAACAGACAATGGAGGTAAGAAGGGTGTTCTGTATTTTAAGTGGCCAGAAGCAAGAGAGCTCTGTTAAACCGTGCCTCAGCATTTGCAAGCGATCGCTTCTTGGAACAGCCCAGGAACACACAAGAAGCACCGGGCTATTTTTGACGCAGCTTGAAATCCACACAAGAGCTCAGGCTGCACAGGACGGCAGCGAGCCTCTGATAACCCACGAGTCTCATTTCAACAGCTTAGCGCAATACTGAGTTATCAGCGGTATTAAAAATGCAATGGGATGAGAGGGAAGAAGTGCCACGAAGTTAGCTAGAAAGCTGTAGCCAAAGAAGTAGATCTGCATGACACATACCACAGAGTTGGAAAGTTGTCTAGATTTCCAAACAGAAAAAGGAACAGGAAAGCAATCATTGAAGCTATAATGATAATATTTAAAAGAGCAAGTCAAACAGAAAGCCACCGTTTAGAAATACTTTCTTAGTGAAATCAAGTCCAAGGGCATCAGAAACCTGGAAGTCAAGCACCTGGCTGGTCAGCAGGAGCAGCAGCAGCCGGGAGTGCTGGATCAGCTGGACAAGGTGTACCTGGAACAGCGGACACCCAGAGCACTCCGGGAGAGGAGGGCTCCGTTCCAGCACACCAGGGGCAAGAATGGAGCTCTCCCTTACCAAGCTCACAAACCCCATCACTTAAAAAGGAGCAAGTCAGGTGGATATCAGAGCTGCTCACATGCCTGAACTGCTGACAAGGACACACCGCTGTGGATCAAAACGAGCTGCTGCATCAAAAAAAGCAAAAGGGAGCACTTTAAGAAAAATAATAAATAAAAGAGACTCTTGGTTAGGTTCAGTGTAATGAAGACTGGTAAAATTTGCATCCCTTCCTCAGGAAGCACACGGCATCCTGTGGTATCAATTACCAGCAACACGGTGCCACAAAGCAAGCTCTCACAGGCTTTCTACAACTCTTTGAATGAGTCTAAGTCACCAAAAAACACTGCATGTTTTCACCCTTCCAAATGACTCTTTCATGTCATACAAGAATCTTTCAGAGATTCACCCTCCTCGTAATCTCTGCACTGCCTTCCCACTCCAAAACTGACCATCTCCCATAGGTTTAGTGACGCCTTCACCTCAGTAGAGAAACCCAAGTCAGCCTGGCCCTGACCCTACCCACCGCCCCCAGCTCAGCACACGGATGAGGAGCACGTCCCGACGCACCCAGGGCGAGCACCGCACCCCACAGCACACAGCGGGCAGAGCAGGCAGCCCGTCAGCACATCTCAACCTACAGCAACCCGAGCCAAGCCCACAGGATTCGGTGAGATGAGAGAAATAAGGATCTAGAGAACCAAATAGTGGAGAAAAGTCCCAAACTGTGACGCTACAAACTGCAAATGCAGGTCCGTCAGAGGGCAGGACTGCAGGCCGCAGTCTGTGAAATAAGAAACAGGCTAATGCTAGACTGTGGACTGGGAATGGCCCCTTTCCTGGTCTCATCACAAAAAGTCAGAGTATTTTTAAAGCAATATTTAAACTCCCTTAACTGAAGATTTTAACAGTAGAGAATACAGTAAGGTCCATGCAAGGGTCAGACTTATTCCTGTGTATTAAAATCTTCTCCAATACTCACGTGAAACGCCTGCCATTGCAGAAATGACACCATGGTAATTTACCATGCTCTGGTCT
>NW_010197949.1:0-21108 GCF_000695765.1 Mesitornis unicolor | reverse complement strand
CTTTCTACCACCCCCTTAACGTTTCTCAGACTATGAAAGGATGCCAGAAACGATTAATATTAATAATAACTTATTATGTATTATTATATATTAATAGTCTTAGCATATTAAAAGTCAGAAACGAGTTTTGAACCTAGTTTCATTAAATACTGAGCACATGTATCACTTACTAAGGTGCTTAAAATTTTTTACTTCCTTGCAAGTTTCTAAACTCATATAAGCATGAAAAAGGCATTTTTAACTGTACCTTAGAAACTTATCTGCTTTTCAGAGGAACTTACGAGGAGCATAGCAGGCAATCAGGCTTCACCATGATTCTGCACTTTAAATGGGAAGTAAAACAGGAAAACGCATCCTCTAGATAACACTGTCACCCGTACTTGTGTAACTACTGTGAAAAGCCAAAGAGTATTTTAAGCTCCAGAGCAGATTTTGCCTGCATCGAGTTGTGTAAGCGACCAGCTCCCGTAAGTTGTATGCAACTCCAAAAGCAGGACTTGAGGCCACTCACAAAACAGGAGAAAGTTTGCAGTCACACGTGCAACAGCACAAAACCCACTTCTGGCTTCTTTGACAGCGACATTGGAGAATGTGCTTCAACCAATCCGACGCAAATCTGGGCAGTCAGAAATCTGTATTTCAACATGAACTATGGTCAGAAAAAAATGGCAAATTTGTTAAACACTTGACTGCAGTCTGCTCCACAGGTGCATGAGGTCTTGAAGGAGTAGACATATCTACTTAAAACAAGCAAGTGACTGATGTACCTTCACAAGGATGCTCTGACTTCTACTTTCATGCAGGACTGGAGTCAAAGCAATCTGAGTAAGGAGTAAAGAGAGTTTTCTACTTAACGCTTTAACTAAACAATTCAGGGCTGACCCATCTGGCTTCTGTTTTTTCTCCACGTCTTCTGTAGTCACAGGCCAAGGAAACCTAAAGCCTGAAAGATTCTGAAGAGAGAAAAGCTTTAAGTTATCAAAATATTAGCTTGAAATTTGAGAAGAAACTTCTTCTCAGTGAGGGTGACAGAGCACTGGCCCAGGCTGCCCAGAGAGGTTGTGGAGTCTCCTTCTCTGCAGACATTCAAAACCCGCCTGGACGCCTTCCTGTGCAACCTCATCTGGGTGTTCCTGCTCCGGCAGGGGGATTGGACTGGATGAGCTTTGGAGGTCCCTTCCAATCCCTGACGTTCTGGGATTCTGTGTGAAATGGAAGGATTAGGTTTTTGAAATTAATAACCAGGTATTTCAAGTACCTTGTCTCCAAGTTTAAAATAACGCGCTCTGCCACTGAATGTTTAAATGGGAGGTAAGCTGCAGGATGGAAAAGATGTCTTAATTTCTGTATGATTTTTTTTTGAGATGACCACGACAACAGCGACAGCTCACGACCAGGAACTTCACCCAAAATCTTTGCAAGATGATGCTTCCCACGCGTCAAAGAGCAGAAGGAACATCTGGGTCTCAGAAGGTGGGAAAGTCGCTATCACATGTGAAAGGTCTGGCTTTAGAATCACTTGCGTAAGCCACGAGGGGACAACGTTATCCCGCTGCAGAACAGCAGTGCTGTCGTGCACTGCTAACACCCGGCACACAAACTTCTCCACCCCATCTTCAAAAACACAGAGGCGCTGAACAAGATCCCCGTGACATCAGCGGGAGTGACTCTATGTTCTCCAACAAGCTTTGGATCTAATTTTATAACGAGTAATTAAAAACACTTTCATGAAACTAATGAAAAGAGTTAAAATATCTGTTCATTTTAATTTTATTTTCAAAGAGCTTCAGTCACAAAAATGATTTACAAGTCTATTTACAATTCTATTGTACAGTTATTTATGTATGCCTCTTGACAACAGGGTACCATTCTAGAGCAGCAATACATATTTAAATACAAAGATGTAGTATCATTTCAGATTTAAAAATAAAAGGGAAGCTGAGCTTCTAGAGAGCGCTGTAATGATGAACCTTTTAATCTGTGTTAGGCTTGAGGAGTTCATGACAAACTGAGTAGTTTCTGGTTCACATAATTATCAAACAAGCTGCAGTTTGTGGAAAATATCTTTAAAAACCTGAAGCTTTACTGTATAAAATCAACATAGTCAAGACTTTAAAAATTGTCAAAAACCCACAGCTTTCCCTTAGACATACAAAAACCTAAGTTTACAATTTAGAATTTCATGGGAGAAATCCTACAGAACCTCAGCTCTCTCATTTTGTGATGACTAACATAAGCGTTACAAATTTGCAGCATAAAAAGGACTCCGCATCTGCTCAGTATTATACTGTGCGCACATACACAGTACCGGATTATTCACCCGATTTGGGACGACTGTTCAGCACAACCTTCATGAAGAAACAAAACAAAACAAAAAAAAAATAAATAGAATTAAAAATCCAACGACTTTTAGAAAGTGCAACAGTAAGAGTTTCCAATTTAAAGTCATGATGAATATGGACAGTCAGTTCCGGGGGTGTTTTAGCTGCTTCTACTCAAGCATTATTCGCAGCGTTTTCTTTACAGTAGATTTAGTTCTATAGTCCATGAAACCAGAGTTACTGCTAATTGAATCTGAAGGGAAGAGAAAAACTAATTTAAAAATAACCCTGAGGGATATACAATTTCGTGATCTTGCCATTTACTTCTAAAAAGTAACATTTATTATTTAGCAATTGCTTTTCTGGGTAGACCAGTCCTTTTAAGTATGTGCATAAATAATATTTAAAAATCAGGAATATTTACAAATCCTAATAACATCAAAGGAAAATACGTACAGATTTAAAGTCTGCATACACAAATAATTTAATAATAAATCAAACTCCTCAACGTAAGGCCAAAATATACAGCAGGAAGAAAATGACTACCAAGTGTCTGGTGAAGATCACTAAATTGGTCTGTTCACCTGAATTTAGACTTCCCAGAGGAACGTTAGAAGAGATTCTTTTCACGACGAACTGAATTTCATCTTGCTTCAAAGCAGAAACTGAATACGCCAGTGCAGGTCTAGTTTGCTGCATTTCTGAAAACCAGAAAAACTCAACTGCTCGAAATGAGACAAATTATAGGTGGCCAAACTCGGCTCTTGGGCAGGAAGGCATAAACCCCAATAACTGCAGGAGATGCAGAAGCTTATTTTGTGGTTGAACTTGCAACAACGAGAGGGATTCTCAGAAAAGCCGATGTATTATTCTTGACTAAGCGTCAGGAGCAAATAGGTCAGAGCTCAGGCATGCAACCTCAAGAACATTTGCTAAACTCTGAACGCATACCTTGTGGAAACTCGCTCCCATCTGCAAAATCCTCACGTTTCATCGGCTCATGACCCATTAGTCACTCAATCAAGTGGAGACGCTTGGCAATATCAGTTTTAGCAAGAGTTCCCTAAAATATTCTCTGCAGACAATTCCACATTCATAAGCCGTTTCCTCCTCACTTTCTAGGTAAGTCTAATAAACTAGACTAAGATTGAGCTTCAGAAACCAAACAAGCAGAGAGAAATTATCATTCTAGAGAAAGGATTAAGCAAAAGCATCCGAAAGGGAAAGACACACGTATTTTCTTTCACTTCTGATGGAACAACCAAGCTAAAAACGGCAATGACACGGAAAGGAAACGCTAATGCATTTAAGGGTAAGTCACAGCTCCCAGGTCCAGGGTGCATAGCTCCACAACATTTTTCAACTAAAACGTTATTCTGCTTTAAATTTGAATACTACTTACGCAGCTAAGAATTATTCTTCATCGATCAGTCCATGCTACAAAGATTTTGTAAAATCAACACTGACAGAATTTAGCCAACTGACTCAAGTTCACGATTAATAAATTTATCCAAGTCCACACTTGCAGACCCCTTCAAAGCTACCGATGTTCGATGTTTATGACCCTAAGAAGCCAGGATATTAAGACTTTCACATCGGTTTGTTGAATGGATGTCAAGAAAACCACTTCCCCCTTCCTCCTGCTCCAGCCCTCAAGAACAAACAACAACAAAAAAGCAGGAAGAGTTGACAGCTGGACTAGAGGATAGCACACTGCACAAGAGGATAGCACACTGTGCACACGCTACTCGTGAGGAGCAAGTGCTAATAACTTAAACCCCCAGGTTCTAGGAAAAAGTCTTCCAAACCACGTAGCACCACTTTTAAATTCCCCACTGGCACAGTATGCTCGACACTGCAGAAACCCTGACATGAGGAGTGGGAGACACTGTCCACACTGCCTTACAGAACAGCACAAGGGAATTAGGCCCGACCTGAAAAATTTGCCTTATTCAAACAATGCTGGAATGGAATTGTTTCCACAGGAATTTAAAAAAACAACAAACCAACCCAAACAACCAAAACCTCAAATTCCATCCTCAAAACACACACAACTCAAACTGATCCCAGACAGCCAGGGAGTTTGGAGCCCTCTTTCCACAACTCCTCTGAAGGACCTGGACTTCCTTCTCTAAAGGATCTCTACAGAATCGTGACTTCCCCACAGCCCAGGTGTCCTCCCAAAGCTTGGACGTGTCTGATCCAGTCAGCTGCACGTGGTCAAAACAGACTGATCAGGAGTTGGTATTTTCATCACCTTCCCAAAGACGACTTTTTCGAAAGCGTAGCAAGTTGAAGATGGTTTGGAGAGAATTCATGGTTTAAAAACCAAACAGACAAATGAAAAAGCCAACCAAAAAAAAAAACCTGAAGAGTTTTAAGCTTTGCACGTGAAGACGCCGCCTGCCTCTACATCTTTGCAGATCTAATTTTCTAGTGGTCTTGTGTTCTGACACCGCCTAATGGCAAAATGATGCATCGCTACCCCAAGTGCTTAAGCAGCATTATTGGTGATGCAAGCTTTTTTTTTTTTCTTTCTTTTTTTAATTTTTTTTAAATAAAATCCACATAAGCCTTATAGTTGTGCAGCAAGACAGATTTTAGCTCATCTATTTTCTCTTAATTTTGTTTCATACAGCTACATATCGTGCTTAAGACACTGGCAGACTCTTTGAAATGCATATGTTCTTAACATGCGTTAATCTCAAGCGTGGGCACGTGAAAACATTCCTCCCTCCCACCCTCGTTTCCCTTGCAGCAGTAACTCTGGCCTTACTGCTTCAAGGTACACAGGGAAATTATCTTAAGATTTACAAATAAACCATGGTCCACAAAGGGATAATCCAACCCTTCTGCCAAAAAAAGCAAGGTCTGTGGAGAAATGCATAGCTAAATGTAACAAAACATGAGACACAACAAGATGTTAAGATTCTCCAGCCTTCCTTCTCCAAAAACTTGAGAGTGTAGCCAAATGCCTCCTTCCTCCGGAGGCCACCTAAGCCCTTGCTTGGGGTTGGCTAGAAAAGCAGCTAAAAACCCACCTGAAAGCAATGTGCTCTCTTCTTAAGGACAGCACATACTGCTTCTAGAGCATTCCCAGTTCCTGCTGTGGCAGACTAATGAATTAAAACTTAAAACTCAAACTTCACACCTGGAAACCTCCTTGCTAGTAGGAACAAACATGGAGGTACAGCCACCAAAACTGTGGAGCCTTTCAGAGGCACAAAGCTTTTCAGCAGTGAGCATCGAAAGACAAATAAAGAAGCATGACAAGGTTATTTTGTGCCTCTAGTACTACCATGAGACCGTCACGCCACAGGGTTTACATGAACACGTGCCTGGGTGAGCACGTTAGGACAATGATTAAGATACTCCAGGCAAATGAAGTGAAACTGTTTTCACTGCCCTGCAGTTTAAACCTTCAAATACATCTCATTTAGGAATAATGTCATTTGAAAGCGGGTGGAAGGAAACACAATCGTTTTTGTTCTGCCTAAGGTAACCTACATTTTTGAAATGTATAGCCGTAAGATGTCTGGCTCTGAACTTTGTACTCAGAGAAACGAAACAGTATGGAAATATCTGCATTAGAATTTGATGTTTAGTATACTGCAATTTCAAATACAGCCTTAAAATTACATTCTTCTGAATACTACTACAGAGACACGCCACCGAGATCCACTGCTACGTTACGGTGATGATTTGATATGAACCATTTTCTTGGGATGGTGCTTTCGCTTCTGTTGTTGTTCTGGGTTTTGGTGGCCATTCTGGGTCAACCAGCAGTTCCTGAGCTAGATGCATATACTTGGCTTTTGGTGTCTTCTCTCTACAACCAAACAGGGAAGAAAGGAAACAGACTCCACAGCGATCCACAGCCTCCTGCAGAAGTGAACAGATTTGAAAACTGGATTACCATAAGCAAAAAATTAATATAACTAACAATACAGTCAATCACCAGAAAAAAAACCCCAAAGCTACTATTTTCGTTTCTAATTTACTATTTCATTGGTACATGGGACGTAAAAAGTGTAACACAAACTCTTCTGTTGTGTCATCTCTTCTACGCTACGGTAGCAATGACATTTAAGAACCATTAAGAAAAACCAAGTATTCTGCATTATCATAACATCTAAGGTCACCAACAGTTTTTAAGTCATAGTTTTAATAACTTCAATAAACACAGGTATAATAGGCACCATTTAAATGATGTTACTAATGAAGAATAAAAGTCTGGTCTAGAAAAAGCAGTAAAATTCCCAGAGCCTCAAACACTTTCTTAAGCAATGAACTGGTTAACTGAAGGCAGCCAGCCAGAAGTGGCAGAATTTAACTAGCTGATACTGTGAAACTTAAGTCCTACAGGTATTAATAGTTACTAAAACAGGACACAAATTACTGAACTGAAGCCTTCCTTCCTATTTTCCCCCTCCCTGTCCTAAATGCAGGTAACTTAACTAGCAAGAGAAGAGAAATACCATTCCTCATTCTCAAGACTGGATCCCTCATGTCTCAGAGAGCAGCTGTAGTCTGCAGGGCTGACATTTTAATGTACTTTACGGTTTTATATATATTCTGTAGTATTCTTCATGCTCTGAATTTCTATCAGTTTGTGAACCAAACCAAACATGAGGCTTAAGCACAACTTCCATTCTTCAGTGAACACAAAGCAATTTTGTTCTTGGACAGCCTCAAAATGACAAAAGTAAATCTGAAGTAAATACCTTTAATAAAATGAGAAATAAAGCGTTGTATTTTGAACAAGAACCAACTAGAAGTAATCAGCCAACAGGCTTAAAACAGAAAAAGCCTTTTTTAAATGGGATTCACATAGATTTCCTTCATGTATTAATGACAGAAGGGCAGACCAGATTCATGGTCACCTGAAAAGCTAAATGCTTCAGTCTCCAAAACCATCTAAAGTAGTAATAATGTACTTTCATTTGCCATTTTCTTCCGCTGTTCTAAAACCTTAAACTAAATTAATGATGAACTGGACTAGATCCAGCATCAGCAATTTCGCTTCCAAGCAAAATCAAGACATTTTCCAGTCCTAGCATGCTAAGTTGCGACAGCACAAATAAAATTTGCTAATGTGCAAACTGAAGATGAAGTGAGAAAAAGTCTTAAAAGCAATCCACAGGGTTTGCTTCATAGTTCTTGTATTCAGAGCTGAATTTTTTTTAAGTGTCAACAAGGAGAAAAATATAAAACAAGAAGCCTTTCCTTTTCATATTCAAGTCACAGAAATTTAATTTAAACAGTTTTAAGCTTAAGATAAGGCAACAGACACTTATAGATCATAAAAAGAAGACAAAACTGAATTAATCTGCATGCACTCAAATGATGACAGCAAAATACTAGTCTCCAACCTGAGGCGGCTGGGGTATGGTGAGGCGATATTCTCCTTGTTTGTCTCGATTGAACACAACCTTCCAAAGGATCATATCAAGGAGGACATTCTGTGAGACATTGCAGTGAGCGGGAAGAATTAAAGAAACTAATGATCATTTGTTGTTAGTGTGCACATCACAAATAAAACCTCAAATAGTGTGTTAGGCATAACTACTTCAGTGCCAGGCAAAACGGAGAGTTTACATTACTTGTCAGTACTTAAGTGACACACATTTTTTCATTCTTAAAGTGCTCACGTGAGATTTAAGAATATGAACATGTACTTTAAATCAGTAGCAACAATGACCAAAACTGCATCCATCGTTACGGGTAAAAATCACAGATACACATTCCTAATGTGTTACAATACTCTAGGAAAAAAAACAACCTGTGAAGGATTGCACACGTGAGTGCTTAAAGCAGTTTTCCCTCATCGTGAATGTTAGAGTGTACTTCATCCTGGAGCTATGCTGGTTTTGTAGTTTGTTTTAAACCAGTGACGTTCCCAGAAAAGCTCTGGTGGGGTGGCAATGCTGAGCCACCAGCAGGAAGTGTGAAGGAATCCTGTAGGGTTGTTCCAGATTTTGTAAGAGAGGGTGGAAGTGGAACAGCATGTTCAGTACATCTGGTGATTCTCATACGTCTGCATGGGCGGAGTCGAGAGCCCTGAACAAATTGGGCAACACAGGTGTGAACCTGCATCTGCCATGGCCTGGAGCCTACAACTCTGATCCATTTCCAACACCTGACTAACCTCTGCCACTGAGAAAGGGCAGCTGATTAGCCAGACTTTTATAATGCTTACGATTTTAGAATATAACAGAATTTCAGAGTGCTTTCATAAAGCATTTGTCAATAAATCTTCAGCTTGTTAGATCTTAATTTTTGAAGCCAGTCTGGTTTACGTATGTCAATACCAGGCATCAGGGTAAGGAGTAATGTCTGACAGGATCTGCCTTTGTGCAGTATTTTCTATCATCTGGTGGAAGGAATACGCATGCTTTGTGAACCTAGTCTGGTGCTCACATGGAAGGAGCAAAAGCTTTACAAAGCGTTTCTGAAAACATGTCTGGGACCTTGGACCAAACGAGTCGGCACCACATGAAAGAGCTTCAGGGAGCCTGGAGTAATGCTGCTGGAGCTGGACAAATACAGTTCAAACAGTGGGACAAAAGCAGCTTCGAGTTATGGAAGGTGAAGTGTGTATCATAAAATGAGGTTTGGGATTCAGGGATGACTAGACAATGCTTCTGTTGGACACGTGCTGTACAGTAAGACAATGTGTCTCTGTCTAAACAAAGCATTCAGCATAAAATTTAACTTTTAAATAAAAAGGAGGCAAAAAAAAAGAAAACTATTAAGAGTTTAGTAGCACACATACAAAAAAAAGATATAATTAAAGGGCATAAAGGAAACCTCCACCACAAGCAGAGTTAGAGTAAATATAGGACAAGGTAAGAAAGGCGCAGGATCTTTAGGAGAGGATAAACTTGTTAACGAGGCAAAGGCCAAACAATTTCTTATCTACTGCCATGTTTTGTAAAAGACAAGTTACTGCCTATTGTGGAAACACTGAAAAACATGTTCCAATGGCAGCACCATAATAGCATATATTGCAAATTCTACTTGGAACAACGTTTGGAACTCAAAGTCTTGATAATTTTGATTGAAGTGTCCAAAAAAAAGCTGCAGTTGATTTTATTTTTACTAAGCCAAGAAAAAAACGGAAAAAACTAGTCAACTGGAAAGAATATTAATGCTGTAGTATCCTTCAAAGGCCAAACTGGTATGAACCAAGCAAACATCATGCTGGGTCCCTTGATAGCAATCCCTTGCATAGTAATGGAAATATTGACTAGAAGCTGCAGAAGATGTTATGCAGTAAGAACAGGTAGTTATGGTGTGCAGGGACTAGATAATGTTGAAAGGCTTTTTCATCTTGCAGGAAAAAAAAATAGTGACTAATGGCTGCAACTAAACCCAAAATGTATTCAGGCTGGACACAAGGCATCAATTTAACAGGGAGAGGAACTAACCACAGGAATAAGTGACTGTCTTTGAATTCAGACTCCTTCTGGAAGATATATCTGTCAAACTCTGATTCTTGGAACCAACACAGGAGTACCTGGATGAAAGGCAGGGCATGTTTGTGCCCACATTAACTCTGGAATTACAGCAGAAGAGGCCAATATTCAGAGTGACTGACTCTGGACAAGCTCAGGGCTGGAAGAAGTACATCTACACGAACATGTCATGGATCAGACTAGATGAACAAGTTATGTAGACCTGTATTATTCTGAACTATGAGTTATGTGTATGATCCAACTGACTGAAGATGGGCTTCCCTAAGGATTTTATCTTGGTTTTTACTATGTTATGTTATTCTGAACTGAATTAATACAGCAAATAAATACAGAGCATATTGTCCTACAAAACAGATTGATTTATTAAGTCTGTCAGCTTCCCCCTCCTCCTCTTACTTTTTCATTCATAAAAAGGTTTTAAAATTATGCTTCTAGCACAGAAAACTTTGACATCTTAAATCTCTCCTTCATGGATGTTTTTAGGAATACATATCTAACAAGAAAACAGTGGTCACTTAACACTGGCATGCTGCGAAAAGATGCTTTCTAAACAAAAGACAAACACATACCCTGAAAAAAAACCAACCCACTTAAACCAACAAGCACTTTTTTCATCTGAATTTCTTACCTCCGTCAGCACGGATACAATTGCATTGAGAATAACGATGATGAGAATTCTTAGGCGCCACTCATATGGCACGCACACGAGCTGTGAGAGAAAGTTGCCGCAGGTTAGCAACACACATATGAAGTAGACACATTCAGAACAGGCTCAGAATTATGAATTCTCCCTTTCCCCTGAGAGATGTAAAGTTTAAAGCTCTAAAGGGGTCAAGCTTGCCCACAAGGCAGCCAACCAGTTATCCCAGGAAGTGCAGACAGTTGCGTATCTGCTGGATCTTACCTCAAGAAATGCGTCAATAGATTCAACAGGATGCAACATGATGAAGAATATGAAGACATAGAGAATTATCACAGATATAACAAACAGAACTGTAAATGAAGAAAAAAATATTTTAATCACACGATCTCACAGTCAGAGTTTTAGACAGCTTTTCCATGTACCACGGGTTCATTACGCTCTGGAAGTAACCTCTTTTGCCCCTCTGAACTCCTTTCGGGGTCGATTTTGGCAATGTAAGTTGTGCTGATAGCCACAGAGACAGAAGGCCAGACTCAATTTTTCCCTGGCTCACTTGTGGAGCTGGAACGTATATGCACCTATATTTCTTACAAACGAAGCAACTATTAACACAAATTTCACCATACAGTTTAATACTTCCCTATTTCTATCTCTGATTATCAGAGGATAATGGTACTCTGCTCTCCTAGCGGCACTACCACTGCTGAAGTGGCACAACAGAATTGTAAGCAAGCCATGGATGAATAAATGCAGAGTCACTTGAGAGTTTTACTTGGAAGTATATATTGTAAGAAAGGACTTACCATTTTTGTAGCACGGTTGCCTAAAGGGCTTTCCTTTAGAAAAAACAATTGCCACAATGAGGTACTGAAAGCTGGATATAAAAAACAAAGTTGTGTTTTCATAATTTTTAATGTAATGTTCATCATGAAGAGTCTCATTCTCATGGTGTGCAGAGCTGGTGTTTGTGGCATCCAATACATTACATGCACTACAACATAAAAAAAATAAAATTAACACCGGGTGGAGATGCAAATAAGGCCTACTTATTAACAAAAGCGGTAACAAACAAATTGCTACAGTGGTTGAAAAAACCCTTTATCCTTGAAAACCAATTACAGGTTAGAATTACATTAGTAAGAAAACTCAAAACTACAGCAGGGAGGTAGCAATTTTTGTGAATTCTGAGCTTCAAGTTCTTTTGACCTTCCAGCTTGTAAGTTCACTACATGAACTGCTTAGAAATCATCACTGCAGACAATTATTTTCTACACTTTGAAGACAGGTAAGAAAATACTGCAAAGTAAACAAAGATGAAAACACATCTTCATTTTCAGAACTATGAATTTGATTCACTAGAACTCTAACAGGACAACAAAACTTTCTGCATTTCAGCCACTGAGTAACTCCTACATATTAGTAAGCTTTTCACAAAAAATTCAGCAAGCTATCAAAGCTGCCATACAGAAGCTTTATTTACAAAGTCCTCAAAGGAGGTCAATGAAGAAGAGAGCAATTAGGGCCTACAGCTTTCCAATCGTTACTGCATCCTGCATGGAGCCACTGAAACACTTACTCAGATTCTGTTGTCCAAGGCTCATACCAGGACTGCTGTTTGACCCAAAAAAACCCAAAGGTTTGGAAAGCAAGGCAGATGATGATCTGAGACAAAACGGAACACAGAAGTGGACCTGAGATAAGACCTGATGGAGGCCTTTGCGCAACAAGCTCCTTCCAAGCAGGGTTCAGACTCACTGCAAAAAGAAAGAAAAATAAATTACACATTACATCATTATGGTTTTCAAGAACCATAATGTTCACATTCTGTGGAATTAGAATGGCTTGCTCATGACATCACTTCAAAAAAATTAGTGCAGCGTGAAACCATCTTGAAAAGATTCTCTCACACTGGAATGACACCACAGTGCCCTTCTACAGGCTGGTTACCCCCAGCAGCACAGGATGGCAGGGGACAATACCAGAACCCACAAGGTTTCAGGAATTAGTAGTGTCTGGCCAAATTCCCTTTGTCTGCCACAAGGACTTACAGCAAGTCTCCTCCGTTTTGGTCTGCCCTTGCTTTAAAGCAGCAGTTTCTATTAAACTTGACAATGGAATTGTGCTGCTAGCCAGCAAACCGAGCGCTTGGTTCATATGAGGAATCAAACACTTCACTAGGTAACAGTTTTCAAATACAACATTTTGTGGACAGAAGTTCAACTGAAAATGTAAGAAATGAAAACATTTGAGAAAGATGATGTGGGAACAACTCCTGCTTTGATTCCAAAACCAGTTTCCTCATGTCAGTAGGTATTTCTGACTTCCTGTACTCTGAAGAACTACTTTTCTAAGACCCTGCCCACCATCTGCTTTTTATATGAGGACATTTCTCAAACTTCAGAGGAATCTAACTTTGTACACAGTGGTCTGGGTTTTTAATGCACGTACTGTAGTAGTCGGAACATCTTAACTGTATGTCACAGTGCTTACTCCAAACAACATATAATTAGATAGCAAAAGAAAAATTCAGCAAGCAAAAACCGCTTCATAGAAGCCAGCAGGGGTAATTCAGCACAATACTTACTAGTGAAGACAACCACCAAAATGATTGCCAAATCAATGAAGAGAAACTGGAAATCTCCCAAATTACTCAGGATCTAGACAAAAAAATCACAATTGAAACACTGGTAATGTCTTTGCACCAAGAAGCATCTTACAGCAACACTCCTCCAGCATTAACTCCTCAAATATCGCTCTATAAACAAGACAGTCTCTTATCAAACTGCCTTCCTTTATCTGCAGGAGTCTTGAGCTGTAATTCACAGATCAACTCCTGAAGTATCAAGGTATGAAACCATTTCAGTCTCAAGATGCAGTAGGTATTTGTAATTCAAACTTGTTTGTAATCTAACTTATATTACTGAATCTTACAAATGAATGAAATAGTAGCTTAGCCCTACAGTTCTCTGAACACCATAACCTTACTATGCAGCCATACAGTTGTCAAAATTTCCACCTCAAAGGTCTTTTAATACTTTACATGTTTAACTTACTCAGAATACAAACTAAAAGACAAGATTTCTACCACACGCCACATAATGAATCCAATCTTATTAACAGGAAATAATCCACTCCACTTTTTTCCTCTCATAACTCAATACTTGCAGCTGCTCTTTTTCAATCCTTACATAAAAGGACTGCATGTCCTTTAAATAAAGTTAGACTATTTTAAAATGCTGACAGATCTGAAATAATGGAAAATTGTATTTTTGTTTTATTTACACACTGATTTGAACTTCCCACTGTAGAGACTTGCAATTCACAGGCATTAGTTATCTCCTTTTTAAAATAGATCCTGCCATGTTTTTCCACAGTTAATACTAAAAAATGCAAAAAATACTAACAATACTTTTAGTCCAAAGACAGTTTTTAGAATGTGGGTGGTGTTGTACTCAAAGAGACTTTCAGCAAGTTATATTAAATCAATTTTCAGGTCTCTGAATTACGTTGACACTGCTTAAGCACAATTTATTACTTACAGAATATAGCAGAGTAACACTGATGTACTGGATAATGCTGTATAATGCCATGAATTTAAATACACAGAAGGAAGTTATTAAAGCAGCACGGCCTTCCCTGTCAAAACAAATACAATCATGTAACTAAAAAGCTTTCTGTGCAAGCAATTAAACTCTGCAAAACGTTAGCTGCAATTAAACATATCGACAAATCCTTTGAGGGACATTATAGGCTGAAGACATAAGGAGAAAAAGGGGTCAGCATGGTACACCTTTCAAGCCCATCAAAGTTGTGAGCACGCCTTCTGAACTGAGCCACCACCTTATGCTGCTGTTCTTTGGACTTTATGTGGTTTTCCAACAGAGGTTTTAAAATGAAGATCTGCTTGCAGAAGTATCTGTGAAGCGCTAGTTTACTACATGGACTGAATGAACAAGCAGTCAGCCACAGAGTTGCTGACTTCAGAAATGTTTCTGATTATGCATTACTTCATTAGTTCCACACAGACTTAACTAGATTCTCCTCTGGCTGATGTTTATGCAAAATTATTACCCAACTTTCAATTCTAGAATAACAAAAAAATAAAAAAATCAGTCAAATCGTATTTAGAAAATTTGTTTTCTACTTTGTATGGTGCTCAGCACTTATCTGAAGGATTTTACTGCTTACAATTGTACACAGCCTTTATGGACACTAACATAGTATTTAATTTGATGTCTTAGTGACTAACATGTGAAAGCTCACTCACACTCTGTAAGATTAACTTTACATGGACAAAAGGGTTTATAACAAAATACTACATCGTGCTATGGCAAGCCCTCGCTCAGAGTAACTTCAGTGAAGAAACAGAACTACTACAAATGCATGGCTTGTCCTTTAATTCAAACCGGCCTCCTACAGCATCAAACACACACTAACATATGGTAGGCAAACTGAGTTACACGAACACATTTAAGTTCACACCAAGCGGCATTACCTGATCAGCTTTGGCACGCAGGAAATACTCGGTGTCCTGGAAGTGAATGGTGATGCCACGGAAGCCTCAAGTTCAGACAAAGAAATACCACCATGTGCCCTCTTTAGTGCCTGTCAGATAACATCGAAATAGATATTCTAAAACTTGCTTTCTGTTGTAAAATTTAACTGAACATTTCAGTCTGGAGAATAAAAATATACTTACACCACAGTCATTTGCTCCATCTCCACACATGCCCACGTAGTAACTACAAAACCAAAACAGATGTCAGAATTCTGGACCACTCCCTAATCACACAGTCCCTTTACCTTATTTCATTAAATACTTGTGTATTACTTGACTTCATGAAAAGTCTGAACCTTTCACGACTAGCCAGCAGATGGTACCACACTCACTTCTGCTCAGCTAATAGGCTGGTGTATCAACTCGAGGAAGTTACATTAGCCCAGCAAATGTAATGTTCATTTGGCAAAACAGCTAGCAGCATACATCATTTTTTCTCTTATCACATGGAACACTGTCAACCCTCCCGCTTTCTTTACGTAAGCAAATATACTTACTCTACATTTTGTAAAGCCTCCACCAACTGAGTTTTCTGATCAGGCGCCATACGAGCAAACACAGTGCCACGTAACACAAGCTGCAAGACAGAAGACTTCTTAATGCTCACAAGGCAAAGTCTGTTCAGCATCAAAAGTGCACAGACCTCAAGTAAAATGCTCACCTTGGGTACCAGGTCCTGAAAATGCTCCAAAATCACTGCAAATGACTTTCCATTCATTGCAAAATGGTATTTCATCATCTGGAGATCCTCAAGGCTTTCATGGACCAATTTAACTGGAATATCCTATCAAAAGTGGAACACTAGCTGTAGCATATTTACACAGATACCTTGTAATTTCAAGCTAACACTCAGAGGGCTATTTCTAGAGGTCCTACACTACAGGAGGTTTCTAAGAACGTTACTTGAAAGAAATCCTCATACAATGAAAACGCTTACTTATTACTAAGAAAATGTGGTTTAATGTTTCAACTACAAGCAGCTAGAGCAGCCCGTGGGGGAAAAAAACCTGTCTCCTGCACAACTAAAATGTCAAATTGTCGTGTCACAGATGAAAAACCAGCTTCCCCAGCTGTTTTACCACTCTCTGGTATTTTAAGACTGAAAGTTAATTAGCACTTTAATTTTGATTTGACACTTAACAGCAGATTTACTACTTAACAGAGTAAGATCAAAAGAAAGAAACTCAACAGTAAAACGAACTGCTTGCACTCTAAGGGGATAATAATGCTCCTATTACCTCTGAGTTTATGGCTGGTGATGAACTAGTGCATTTTGCGAGGGTATCTGCATAATGCCAGTTGATCCTGGCAGCCTGCCCGTCCTTTGGAGGTAGTGCTTCAGCAATTATGACCTTATCCTGAGGTAGAATCATTCCACAGTCTCTGGCCACAGAGATAGCAGTTAACATGTTATCCCCTGTTGAACAATTTCATTTTAAAAAGTTTCAGTTAGAAACGGATCAATAGCACATAAGATATTCCACATAAGAGAAAAGCTAACAAAGCCATGCTGGTTCCTGATCTCTTGACTTATCAAAGCAACTTTATTCCAAAAAGAAACACTGGTTTCTAAACTTCCCTCTTGCTATAAACACCGTGCAATCCCAGGCTACTGACACTAAAATTTGACTTCATACACTATAAAGTACGACAAAAAGAGATGGATTTTTGTCCTTGATTATGAATGTTTAGATGCTAACCTGTAACCATGACGGTGCGAATGTTGGCTTTATGCAAATCTTCAAGTACAGCAGGGGTTTCTTGCTTTAGCTTGTTTTGCATTATAATTAACCCCAAAAAATCCATGTTGCTTTCAATAGCATCTCTGTAGTAAAAGTGGCAAAGGGAAAAAAAAATTAGAAGAATTATAATTATTAGCTGCAGCTTAAAGAGCCAGGTTTTCTGTTTATCAAAGTAAACAGAGATGTTTATTTTTAACTGTGAAAAGTAAAGAATTTGCTTTATAAAAAGTGACCTGAGAGAAATCATCATTCACATTCATTTATACTTATCGACCTTGTTTTAGTTTAAAACCACACATGCACATGAGGGTTTCCACTGCATCCCATTATCTTTAACAGTCACAGATGATGTGAGTTTAAGTAACAAAGAAATCTCATTATGTTTTCTGCTACGTTAGCATAAATTAAACACCAGAAAGAATTATTAATACAGTTAATTTCAAGCTTGAAGATGTTCCTCACAATTCACATTGTTGCAGAAGAACTCTCTTATCTTAAATTTCTATGTATTATCCAGGGTGAAAATAAAGAATGTACAGAACTACGTATGTCAAGACAGAAGAGAACTAAAGAGTAGTAGTAATTGATTTAAACAAAAATAAACATTTCATAATTAATACAAAGCATGCAGCTTTTAAAGCCTGTTATTCAAAAAGTGAAGTCACTCTTACCTATTAATAGTCTGGACTTTGTGCCACGTAAGCTTAGACTCCAATTTTCTGTGAGCAAGAGCGATAACTCGGAAGCCCTGCTTCGTGTATTCTTCCAGGACACACTCAAATTTTAGCAGGAACTTTAAAAAGGTCAAGTTTAGAGTTATTAAAATTATTCATATTACAGCTGAACTATGCAAGAAATAAAAATAGTTTATTCCTTTACCTGTTTCCTGCTTACACAAGCTGGCAATCACTTCAGGGGCACCTTTCATGTAAGCATCCATTCTCTTCTCCCCTAGAACTCTTGCTATTACACACATGCGTTGCAGAACGGAAGAAAATGGAAACTGGCGCACGATTCCAATCTCATAACTGGTCTGTGTCATACAGGAAGGAAGGAAGAAAAGGGTTACATCCATATGCATTTTGAAAAGAGAGATACATGCTTAATTGAAAAAGCATACTTACCGGAAGTTCAAACAATTCCAATTCCTAAAGAAAGGGGAGGGGGGAAAAAAAGTACTGTAAATATGTATTTATAAGTATTTTTTCAGCTACAAACTATTTCAACATAAACCAGTAAGTGAATCTACACAGCATTCTCAATACAAAGTCATACTGTATCTGCAATGGATTTGATAAAAGCTGAGTATGAATATACTGCATCTGTTTAGTAACCTTTATCTTAAGTGAGATGTACTAGAACTTTACAGCTTGATCTCTCGATTGCAATCTGCAAGACCTTTCACAGTGCAATGTGTGTGTTCAGCCTATGTAAGTGATAAAGTACTATGGTATTTCAGAATGAGGCTGTGATTATTAAGTATATCTCAAAAAATAACGTATTAAGTTTCAAGAATGTTCATGTGCCAGCTACTGCATAATTACTGCTGTGCATGTACACTGAGTTCTGAACACAAAAGGACACTTCTATCTACCATACAATAAGACCTGTACAGAGGAACCAGCTTGCTATAATCTCCTGCTACCCTGCTCTGGGATAATCTGGATATAGTCATATGCTTAAGTTTCCTTTCCTGAAGTATTAAAAATTACTTAAAAATGCAGATAGAAGAAAATTTTAAATCTGCCAAGTAAGTACTCTAAGGTGCAATGGTGGCAAAAATTCCATACCAGGCAGTGACGTTAACAAACGATTGTTTTAACTGAAACTGCAAGGTAAGAATTTGGTAATGATATTAATATTTGAGCATAGGCTCAAAAAGCATTACAGCACTTTACAACCAGTCTGTGCAGGTAATAATGCTTACCATGGGTCTGCTCACCTTGGAGGTGAACTGAACCACTACCTTCAACAAGGGTCTAAACTTGTCTTCTCTATATTTGCTATCAGAAAAATCACACAGTTTTGATCCTGTTTGCATTATATCAGCCAGAACCACACCATACGGTAAAATGGATTTGTTTAACGTGAAGGATTACTTTAATTCAAAAAATTGCTTTGAATCTTTATACCATTTCTTGATTTGTTGCTTGCTTGGATTCTGGGAATAGTTGTTTGGAAGGTCGAACCACTGTTGGCATGATTCGATTATGAAGGGCTGTTTCTTCTTCAGTTGCTTCTTCTAAAATCTGTATTAAAAATAAATCAACTTATTTATAGATATACACTAACTTTGATTTTCTCATAACGTAACCGTCAGAAAAAAAACAAACAGCCTTGGAAGTCAGCCCAAGGTGCAATGATCTTTCTAAACAAGATTTCCTGTGAGAATTGTCTTAATTTAGCAGTTAACTTAAGATCCACTTAGCTATTTGTACATGTTTATTATATGCATTGAAACCTTGCCACACACAACAACAGAAAGCAGTAAACCAGCTCTTCAGGTTATTTCAGTTCTATGACTTGTTGCGCAGAACACATTTTAGGAATGTTTTCATATTAAGACTTTTGACACACAGGCATTGAGAAAAGCCCCGTTTTACAGCTTGGAACAGCATACAGTGGCTTACTTTGTACATAAAGGAAATATAACCTTGCATGTATGAAGGAAATTTCAGATTACTGATCTTAAAAACATTGCTTCTCTTGAAGCAAGCAGACACTTACCCATCCTATTGCTTCAAACATCTTCAAATCAAGCGGATCCCCAGAAAGCACCCCTTCAATTTTTGTAAGGGAATGACAAGTTGCCATGCAAGCAACAAACTCAGACTTCAGCAAGCTCTCACTGCAAGCCCTCTCTTCCGGCAAAAGGAAACTAAAACAATGAAGTTATAATATACTTAGCACTACAATTATTTATTATGAGCCAATTCAAAAGGTTTGTTTAGATTAACAGAAGAAAATTGACTGCACAAGTCTCTTCACTTGTATTTTCATGCATCACAGAAAACAGATTAAGACTCTGGGCGGGAATGTTCAGAAACAGTCACAACTTTTGTCTCTTTCAAAAACTCTGTGTTAATTCACTGCCTGGTTTGGTTCCTCATACAGAGGCCTCTTATCACTTTGTACTTAACTCAATTAGGTAAGCTAATTCATTTTAGCAGCCCAAAAAGTCATCCCTTAGGAGGACAGGATTAAGGAAATACGTTATTCTTTAACTGCATCATTTCTGCAGCATGAACCTAATGAGGTCTCAGGCATTAACAAATAAAATCCCACCTCATTCTCGTAAGAGTTACAACTGTTACGACACTTAAACTGTATTTTCTCTTGCATTCTTACAGCTTATTACAGAAATGTAAACATACATGAGCTCACGTTTAATTCTCTATTTCATTCTGCTGAAGCTGTTAAAACACAACAAATTAAGATAGGTAATTTGCTATCAGCTCTGAGCTCATCCTTACCGAGCACCTTCCACCCGCTGAATTCCCCAGAGATCCAAGCCATCCTCAGTAAGTGTGCCAGTCTGCAAAATAAACCAAGGGGCATGGTTAAGAAGAAAAAGCCTTCAGAGACAAGTTATCCTCAGGTAAAGCAAAATTCAACAGCTAATTAACAAAATCACACCTGAACAATATATTTCATTTCATTTTCACTTAAATAATAAGACTTCAGGACAGGAAATATATCATCTCTCTTGCTTTTTCTTAGCAACTAACTTCCAGCTCTCTTAAATAACTTAAAAACCACTCAAAGCAATCATACCCCTCCCTGGAGACAGGACAAACAAAACAGACCCTTAAAATCCAAAGATGATAGCTCAACATCTCTATATTCAGGATTGGGGGCAACAGAAAATAGGTACTAAACCCTTAGTACTACTTTCTTACATGGCTAAAACAGTAACTGGATTATATTTGCAAGGGAAAGAATAAATCTAGTGTGGGTACATAAGATTTTTGATAAAAATCTAACGAAGAAAATATATTTTATTCAAGAATTAGCTAAAAGTTAAAGGATTCTGGCACATGAATGTCTTTCACTCATGTTTCTGTTATGGAATAACAACAAAATATGCTGGTTTGGCTTTTCATTGAAATAACTGAAAATGAGAAACAAGTCAATTTTCCAGAAGCCTGTGTACTAAATAAAACTCTTAACAGCCCCTCACTCTCATATTTCTGCAGTGCCAGTAGTAAGTTAGGATTCGGGAGGCTTGAGATAAGAAAGCAGCTCTGTGCAACAGCTTTTTAGAGTATTCTAAATTAAGTAAGTTAACAGGTGGTAAACACTGAATACCTGGAAGCTAACAGGACAAAAATGTTTTAAGTTCACAGAATCACAGAATCGCTCGGTT
>NW_010197948.1:0-3891 GCF_000695765.1 Mesitornis unicolor | reverse complement strand
TTATATATAAAAATATAGATAGATATATATTTATATGCCATATATGCCATGTAAAACCACCTTTTCCCCTAGCCCCCAAGTACACGTTTTCCAGAGCTATGAGGCTGCTTTAGTTCATCTGTGAATTAACCTATTTATTTATTTTTTAATTAAAATATCCTGTCTGGGTCTTACACATCATGGCTCTCCACCTCCATCTCTTTCCTTTTTCTTTATGTTAACAGACTCCAGCATCACCCTCAACCCCCATGAAAGAGCATGCTCAATCCATTATTATTATTAATATTATTATTATTATCATCATCATCATCATCATCATCATCTAGCCAGGTTTACAGCTCTAAGACCATATTCTTACTCAGGTTACTATGTTGAAAGTAGTTTTTATTTATTGCTCTCTGCTGCTTTTATGAGCTGCATCTACTTCTGGGGTCATTTCATCCTCCCTGAACCTCCCAGCTCTCTGCTAGAGCCAAAAGAGACTTTTCGAACCATCCCATTGGGGCAGAGTGGTTTGTTTAACTTCTGCTAACTCCAGCATCCTCCTGGGCTCTTCATCCACCTACTCAAGGTGGAAAAATGTGCTCTGGATTATGGGCTGCAAGAGAAAAACTCTTGAGAAGGAGGAGACTGAGGAAATTCAGACAAAAGGTGAGATGTGGCTGAGCTCTCAGGGATTGTATTTGCCTTTTTCTAGCCCTTAATGGGCTTATTCCTGTGATTTTTCATTTTCAGCTTGGTGAGTTTGCTGTACCTGGGGAGCATGAGGGAATGGCGTTGGCCTGTCCCCGTGCAATCACCTCGGCTTCTCTATGGGGCCTGACCATAACCTTACCTAAAAAATGATGGGAAATTTCATGGGATACTGTCCAGGGGATGAAAATATTGAAAACATTTTGAAATATTGAAAGTATTTTGAAGTATTGACAATATTTTAAAATACTGAAGATATCACTGCCATGCCTGTTGTCTCTAAAGCCACCATCATGCTCTCTCGCAGGGCAAACTGAACCAAACCCTCACCACGTGTGCCCCAAAAAACCCTTCCTTCTCTACAGCTCCCATTCCCAGGAAGGGAAGCGATGGCTGGAAGCAGCAGAATCCAACAAAAACGCAACCCGGAAGCAAAGGAAACCGAAATAGACCCGGGCCCTTCAGCTGAGGTCCTGCTGGAGCCCAGCCCACCTCCTCCATGAATCTGGCTCACCGCGCTCCTCCGCTACGCTCGGGTTCCTCTGCAAAGCGTATTGGTTTTGGAAGATGTCGTTTCCCAAACACCGCGACTTCTGTCCGTCCCTGCGCAGGGCTGTCCTCCAAAACACACAACCGCTCCGGAGCAGCGGCTACGGCACCTTCGCCCTGTGCGAAACGCTGGGAAAACATGGATTTGAGCCCAAAACCCTGGTTTTGGTGTTCAAGGAGGTACCAGAGGTGTTTTGGACACAGGTTTTGCTTCTGTTTCACACCACTTTTAAGTTATAAACCACACGTGACCAGCATCTCAGTGCTCCAAATTGTTCTTAGTGAAGGGATATGGACCAGGGGAAAACATTTAGCCCACCCCACTGAGATGTAAGAAATTAAACTACATAAATATATGAAGCAGGACGACTTGCAGAGCACCCCTTGAGCTCGCTGCTGTTTGCAGACAGAGCTCTGGGATTAATTTCTGTCCCGTCGATGACCCACGAGCGATCGTTCACGCAAACACTGAAAGCAAATCTTCCAATTGTATTTTTACTGGACGGACCTGCTACAAGACACAGCTCTTGCCTTCCAAGCTTGGAACAAAGTCGTGCCTAAAACAAATACATATTTCGGCGCAAATCTCCTGTTTACAAACGCGGAGAGGAGATTTTGCAGTAGTGCCCTGAAACCGCAGCATGTTTGTGCAATTTCTCTGCAGCAAATTTGTTTTGTAGCGAGGAAGGAGCGAGCTGGAAGGGGGAATAAACAAACCGTACCATGTAGAAAATTCAGATGAACTATGTACAGTGAGCCCGAGAGAAAATGTTACGGCCAGACCCTAAAAATGACTCCCTAAAAAGTCACTGCACAGGGATGCACAAAGCATGGCACTACTTATTGACAAGAAATGATTAAAGTAACATTCCTACAGAATTTAGTTATATGCACTGGGTCCGATGACTTCTTGAAAAACCCAAGCAGCATCCCCCATTTAGCATGCAACTTAGACCAAGTATAATTCATTAGGAAGATTAAAAGCAAATTAAAAGCCGTTGCCTTGCTGCACATCTTCGTGGAGACGAGGCCGGCTCGCTATGGCAATCCTCGGAGGCCGTCCACGCCGCCGCTAATTTAGCTTATAGCTACCGAATTGTAACGCTGCCATTCGTAATGGGTTAGTTAAGGGTTTGTCAGCATTTCCATCGTAAACCTTTCATTTGGGGGATTTATTGCCCGGCTGTAAGGATTTGCTCTAGCTGCACGTTTGGCAGGCAGGACCGCATCCAGCAGCGCGTTTCCCTCGCCCCAAAGAACCACTCCGAATATTCGGGAGTTACACAAACGGGTCCCTAACTGAGGGTTAGGGCCTCCTGCAGGCTTCGGCCCTCCCAGCTAAAAATGGCAAAACCCTGAGCAAAAAGCAAGCTCAGCTGGGAAATGGAGAGGACGAGGGTGCGGGATGAAAACTCACTATAATACACATTTTGCAGCCCGAGGAAGGCCACTGGAAGTGGCAGTGCTGTTTCAATCCCGGCCTTGCTTTCCACACAACCTTTCCACTGGATTTTATACCTTTGGCATCAGTATTTGAATTGATGAAATTGATATTGATATGGCTGGGGTGTAAAGAAACACCTTTGGTGCTAATTTAGCTGTAAATGTTTTTAAAGTGCACTTTTCTTACTGCTTAGTTGTTTTTTTTCTATTCTTCCCGTGTTCCTATAATGAAACATATATTTAATGCAATATATTTTAATGTAAAATGCTGCTTTAGCAAGGCCTGCCTTTGCTTTTCCTTAGGGCCTTTTCCCAAAGTGAGGTTCCTATGTATCGGGGGGGTCCCCATCTACCACAGCCCAGCATTTCTGACCCCAACAGTGTCCCCATCTCAGGGGACGTCACCGCATCAGCTCCACTGCTTTTTCCCATGGAAGCCTCTGTGATGAGTGCGCAAGGCCTGAACTGACCACCTCAGAAAACAACTTGGGATAAACTCGCTTCATCTGCTCTGCCTGTGAGGGGAAAAGAGGAAAGAAAAAGATGAAGAAATTGCTAATGTTATATAAGGCGACTAAAAGCCGTGGTTGAGCCAGGGCACCACGCACTGTGCACAATAAATAACGCCCCCAGCATCGCACAAGCACAAAAGCAAGAGGTTCCTCTTCAACGGACCCTTAAAATCTAAAACCAATGGAGACAAAACGCAGCGTGCCTTTTTTCCTCTTTTTCCTCTATTTTTGCACCCTGATCTCTTCTCATTTTCACTGTGGAGCACCAAGATCCCTTCCCCACACCCGCTGCGGGGTCACCAGGGGTAGAGGCAGCACTGGCCATAGAGGGGGCAATGGGGCTGATGGCACAAAGACCCCAATGAGCAACGCTTCCTTGCCCCCACATCGCCCTGGCCACGGCCATGGCACTGCCATCACCTACAGCCATGGTGTCCTCCCCGGCCTTGCCCCTGCCATCCCCCCCAGCCATGGTGTCCTGCAGCTGCCCCTGCACCCCAGGGAGCCTCGGGGTGCCCGTGCTGGGGTGGGTGCCACCATCGTCCCCTCCTCCACACCTGGTCACAGGAGGAGGCCACGCAGCACCCACTGCAGAACCGCGAAGGTCATGGGGGTGCAGGCGATGGGGGTGCAGGCAGGGACCTGCTCCCGTGCAACCGCTGCAGTTTTGGGGGGGGGGTAATAAAATAAAATA
>NW_010197947.1:624-2371 GCF_000695765.1 Mesitornis unicolor | reverse complement strand
CTTGCTTAAACAATAAACTTTGTCTTTTGGCCTTTAGTCCTTTGCTTGTGTCCATCTTGTTTGTCGTGTCCATCTCAACAGTGACAATCTTGAATGAAAAAAACATTTTTTATAAAATGTAAGAAATAACATAATGTGCATTAATAATGAATATAATCTAATAAAGCTTTGCTTTAAAGTTTAAAACTGGCCTGATTTATCAGTCTTCTAGAAAGTCTAAACACAGTGGTCTCTAATTCCCTGAATTCTTCTCTAATTCTTGACCATTAATTTCCTAAATTCCTCTAATTCCCTAAAAGGGAATCTCCTAAAATCCCTAAATCCCTATATGGGATCCCTATGTCTGTATACATATAAGTTGCACCTCATTCTCCCCAGAACATTCAGGACAAAGATGCTAGCCAGCAAGATGGAGGATTTTTGTTTTCCCTCAATCAGTATCTTGAAGCCGAAGAAGCATCATCCTGTAAGGCTTGAGCCATGAATGGCTCTTTGTTTCTTCATCACTTGGAGAGCCAAGGACATCTTGAAGATTAACTTACATTTTCCTCTGGAATGTGATATGGAAAGAGAATCTGAATTTTGACCTTGTGTATATATATATTTATATGCTTAGGATCCTCAAGTGAAGGTTTGGAGAAATGAGGCTGGTGCCAAGTCATCTTTCATATTTGCCTTTCACAACCTAAGACGTTAAAAGCATTTTATAAGACATGTATAGTTGAGTGCTAAACAGTACACCTTGCAGGCTTCTTTTCCCTTTCTAGAAGATCTGTGGAGAGTTCTGACCCAGCATCCTTTGGAGCTGCTGTGGCCTCCAGTTTCTCTCCTTGACATGTCTCTCTCTGATAAATGTATGTTTTGTTTTAGTGATCTGATCTATGATGATTCTATCTGCAAGTGGAAAACTTGATTTTAGGACTATATTGTAAAAAATATCCAGATTAAAAACCCATTTCTGGTTTACAGATTTCTGAAATCAAAAAATTACTCAGTGTCTGAAGACAATAAGCAATCCACTGTCCCATACCCATAAGGTTTGATATAGCAACTCTGTGATGGGTCCTCTGAATCTGATGAATTATACGTTTAGTGAAGAAGAAGAAAATATGTCTATGTTTGGTATATATATTTGGTGAAATTATGAGACCATGTAATCATTTTTTTTTGTCTGTTCCCAGAGGGTGGTAGTAAATGGTTCATTTTCTAACTGGCAACCAGTCATAAGTGGGGTCTCTCAGGAATCAATATTGGGTCCAACAATATCTTCATTAGTGATCTCAATGTTGGGACCAGGAGGCTCCCTGATGAAGTTTGCTGATGACACCAAAACGAGTGGGGTAGTTGACACTCCAGAAGTGAGAGCCACCCTCCAGGAAGACCTGGACAGTCTGGATGAGTGGGCTAGCAGAAACTGTATGAAGTTCAAGAAGGACAAATGTAAGGTCTTGCATCTGGGAATACATAATCCAAGAATGCAGCTAAGACTGGGTTCTACCTGGCTAGAGAGCAGCCCTGTGGAAAGGGACCTGGGGGTCTTGGTGGATGACGAGCTCAACATGAGCGAACAGTGTGCTGCAGCTGTAAAAAAAGCCAACAGGATGCTGGGTTGCATTAAAAAAGGGCATCACCAGAAAGAAGTCATTATCCCCCTCTACTCGGCACTGGTCAGACCGCACCTTGAGTACTGTGTTCAGTTCTGGTCCCTGCTATACAAAAAAGATGCGGACAGGTTGGAAAGGGGCCA
>NW_010197947.1:0-570 GCF_000695765.1 Mesitornis unicolor | reverse complement strand
GAAAGGCTGAGAAAACTGGGCCTGTTCAGCCTTGGGAAGAGAAGGCTTAGAGGAGAACTTATTACCATGTACCAGTACATAAAGGGTGGCTACCAAGAAGATGGAGACTCCCTTTTCACAAGGAGTCACATGGAGAAGACGAGGGGTAATGGACACAAGTTGCTTCTGGAGAGATTTCAACTGAACTCCAGAAGAATTTTTTTTTTACCATGAGATCAGTTAGACATTAGAATAATCTCCCAGGGGAAGTGGTGAATTCCCCTACATTGGTCAGTTTTAAGAGTCAGCTTGACAGGGTGCTGACTCAACTCATTTGAACTATAATTTTACCTTGAGAGGTTGGACTGGATGATCCTTGTGATCCCTTCCAATCGGGTATTCTATGATTCTATGAGATGCACAGAAGTCAGTGCACTTCAGATTATCTTTTTGCCCAGTAAATAATTTTTTAAAGAGTAGAATTAGCTAAACAAGTTTACTTGAGGACACTGTAGGGGCTATCGATGTTATAAATTTAATTCCTATAACTATCAATACAGCATTGTCCCGGTTTGAGCTAAATAGAACTAA
>NW_010197946.1:4767-6091 GCF_000695765.1 Mesitornis unicolor | reverse complement strand
GGTTGCATTGGTAAAAATACCCATTCTAAGAAATCTAAAACCTATACAGAATAGCCATAATTTAACAAATAATTTTCTTTTTCTTTACTTCTTTTTGAAAAACAATCAAGTCAGCCTGAAATTGCTGTATGATCATAGTGTTAAAGCTAGGGTAAACATTTTTTATGGCACTTAGGACTAGATCTAGTAAAGTAGTTCTTAATACTATTTTCTAATCTTGTGATCACTTGTTCCCTGGAATGGAATTCAGATCTGTGCTTCACAGTCTTGCTGATTAAGGAATCCTGCTATCTTGAGGTAGGATAAAATAAATTACTGTAACGAAGACACTTTCTGCAAATGAGTAAGGTCGGTGAAGTTTATTAGATGTGTTCTGTTAATCATGTGTTGGGAGCTAGTTCCTAGAAGTGAAAGTACCCATACAGAAAAGAGACCTAAGGTCACTTCTCTCTACATCTTCCATACTCATCCCACATTTCCCATAATTTGGGAGAACTTACTGTTACCTAGCTAAAGATAAAAGCATGTTTCCTCCACAGTGACACAACTTCAAAGAATTTATGATCTGTGGTGCTATAAGGGATGGAAGAAAACATGCCTGTGCGCAAAGAATTGCAGCACTCACACAGGAAAGGGAATTTCATGGATCTTCAAAGACTAGCTTAGTTGTTTTTGCACTAAGCAGACATGTGAAAATACATTAAAATTTTGAAGAGGGTTTTGTAGTATTTTATGTTTAGTTTGGGTAAATAACAAGGACATTACAGGTAAGCCAGTCATTGTGAATTTTGATCAGGGCTTTCGATTAATTTCATTCTGTTTAGATGAAATGGAAGGACAAACAGAAGTATGTCTTCAAGTAAAGTGCTTGACTTGAAGAGTAAGTTTAGATAAGCTAAAAAAACTGCAGTGGTACCAGCCAGTCTCAACTGCTCAGGAATGTGAATGGAGAGGATATCTGAGATTGAAGTTAAATTTATTTAAAATATAAAGAATTTACACCTGAGCAGGGCAAAGACTTTTAGAAATAATGCCAAGCCTAAATGGATAGTTACTTAAATAGCGATTTCAGAAATGCATGAACATCTGCAAGGAATAGAAAAGAACATAAAGAAATTTTAAAATACTGAGCAGCAGATAAAGTTATTTCTTAGAATGTAGAGGGGGAATAAAAACTGTTTAAATTGAAGCTGAATTACAACTTTTGAAGAATATTAAGAAAGAACTTTACAACCTGGGCTATTAGAGAAGTGGAAAACAAATTAGACTCAGGTGAGTAATGTGCAAGGTTACACACTTAGAGACTGCTGACAAGAATTCCTGC
>NW_010197946.1:481-4736 GCF_000695765.1 Mesitornis unicolor | reverse complement strand
GAGGACTCATCAAGTGGAAGCAATAAAGAGAAGTATTGGTGTATACTCATTGGTCACAAAGTGTCTGTACATTGACAATGTGATGTAGTTTGAAAAGCAAATTGTGACCTGGACTGTGGGTGTATATGCAGTACACAAAGCAAAATCTCAGTGCTTTGGTAATTCTTTATTTGAAGTAATACAGATAGCTCTAATAATCCATTTTTCGAGAAAGAAACTAGGGCTAGAGTAGGCACAAAGAAGTGACAATAAGATGATCAAAATGGAGCCTGTGTTATGGGAAGACAAAAAGACATTTGCTTAGTTCAGCAAAACAAATGCTAAGAAAAGATTTTCCTGATAGGTCATCAGTGAAGAAATATAAGATTATGACAGCCTTATATAGCCTAGAAGATGTATGTAAGAAAAATAAGTATGAATTGCCAATTAAGAAATTTGAGGTGGAAATTGAAAAGTTGTAGTTGTTCCACCAGGAGGGATTACTGGGAGGGCTTCTTCAGAAAAGTACTGGAGAAAAACAGTACCTAACTGAAGATGAAGTACAGCTGTATGGTATGAAGCTTACAGCAGTTAGTGATGGGACGTTAGGATCTTGAAGGTTCTTTCCAGTCCACTCATACTACACTTCCAGCTGTTTGGTTGGTTGGTTTGTTTTGAAATCTTACACTTTCTGGGAAAAGGAGATTATCCTTGATAATTTGCTACCTTGTGACTGTCTCTGTGTGATTAGTCCTGATTTTCCTGTCCCAAGAGGCACTGCCTTGTTAGTGCTTGATACATACATAAAAATAAAATTTCATAAGAAATGTAAAAATGTATTTTATATCCTTTGGAATGGATATAAGGAAATTTGTTTTTCCCAATGCTGCCATCATTCAAACATTCTGAAAAGCTCTGCACAGTTATTTCTATTTGGTGAAGTTTTAGCTTTCACAGAATCACAGAATCTTAAGAGTTGGAAGGGACCTCGAAAGATCATCCAGTCCAACCCCCCTGCCAGAGCAGGTTCACCTAGACTAGGTTGCAGAGGAACGCATCCAGGAGGGTTTTGAATGTCTTCAGAGAAGGAGACTCCACAACCTCTCTGGGCAGCCTGGGCCAGTGCTCTGTAACCCTCACAGTAAAAAAGTTTTTTCTTATGTTCAGATTGAACCTCCTATTCTCCAGCTTGCACCCATTGCCCCTTGTCCTGTCATTGGCTGTCACTGAGAAGAGCCTGGCTCCTTCCTCCTGACACTCGCCCTTTACAAATTTAGAAACATTAATGAGGTCACCCCCCAGTCTCCTCTTCTCCAAGAGAAAGAGACCCAGCTCCCTCAGGCGCTCCTCATAAGGGAGATGCTCCACTCCCTCCATCATCTTTGTGGCTCTGTGCTGGACTCTGTCAAGCAATTCCCTGTCCTTCTTGAACTGAGGGGCCCAGAATTGAACACATTATTCCAAATGTGGTCTCACCAGGGCAGAGTGGAGGGGAAGGAGAACCTCTCTCGACCTACTCACCACATCCCTTCTGATACACCCCAGGATGCCACTGGCCGCCTTGGCCGCAAGGGCACACTGCTGGCTCATGGTTGTCCTGCCAGAGCAGGATCACCTAAAGTAGGTCACACAGGAAATTATGCCCAAAAAGTAGCTGTTCTTATTTGCCCAAGTATTTAAGTCTTTAAGAGTGATGATAAGGAAAAGAAAGTCAGAAAATCTTTTTGAACATCAGTTTCCTGTAGTGAACAGCTCTCTACAAATCTCTGAAAGTGAGATTTGTGCTCCTGCCATATCCCAGGCATTGTCTGTGCAAACTTTGCCTTTGCTTTTGAGCTTTCTAATGTGTTTTTTTAGGCAGTAAAGTTTATTAATGGCTCTTTCTCAGCTGTCATGCTTCAGCTGTGTCCTGTCCCCACAGACAGAGCCTGACCCTGAGCAGTGCTTGGGAAATGCCTGAGTGGTGTGGGACAGGAAGGGTGTCCTTCCTGAAGGATCTGGGCATTTCTTCTTTACCTCCCCTTCCTGGGATAGTGAAAGACCATGACCTCTCTCCATTTTGCAGCATGTGACACCCACTGCTATGGCTCCATGTCGTCAAGTCTCCCCAGCCTCCTGCAATGAGCAAACATGGCTGCAGAGACAGAGTGGAGCTGTCCCATCTGCCGTGATGCTCAAGATGATGTTGCTAATGAGACCCTCCATCTCCACTGGGTCTGCCTGGAATGCATTGTGCACCTGTCAAAGAGGAAACCAGAGTGCCCCCTTTGCAGGCAGACTGTCAACACCATAATTTACTCTGTGCAGACAGAGGACGATTGCAGATAGTTGTTTGATGCCCCTCAGATCCATCAGTTGCCAGCCAACAGGATGAGCAGGGGGCTGTAGGGCTGGTGTCCAGAACTCCCATGACTCCTTACCAGGAGTATTGCCTGTGTCAGGTTCACAGTGAGATCCACCACTTTTGCAGAACTCTAGGAGAACAGCTGGACAGATCTGTGGACTGCAGCTCTCCCTCCTAGGCACACGCTTGCCCTTCAGTTTTCTGTTCCTGATTAGTCACTGTGCGTAGGCAGCACATCTGTCACTGCTCTGAATGCTTTTGAATGACCCTGGGACACAGGCATCTCCTGAAGCAACCCACCTGTGGTGTGGTATTAAAGTGTCACGTCACTGACCAGAAGAGCTAAAGGTGCTGTATCTGTATGTGAGGGAAGGAACATCTAGATGTCATTAGCAGCCTCATGCCCATAACTGTGTTTTCACTTCTAACCTGAGAAGTCAGATGTGTGCTTTGGCATTTTTTTAATGTAACTTTTTTGAAAAAAGTGGAAATGTCAGGAAAATTGTATCTTCAGCTATCCACATTCTTCCAAGAGGCTGAATGGTCAATGATCAGGATCAGTGCTGCCCTGATCTAAACTGATGGTCCTGCAGAGTTACAATCGTATGCTACATAGGATACATATATTTCTCACACTGTTCTGCAGAAAGCGTGTGCTTGCGGTAGCCACAGAATCCAGCTTTAGGTATCTGCATTTTTTTTTTCTTTGTTTCTCCTAACTGCATTTTTTGATGCACTTTTTGATACTGGTGTAGCCTGTGTATTTTTTCTGTAGTAGTATTTTAAAAACATTTTCTTTGTTCCCTTTGCAATCTTTTGTATTTTTTATCTTGTCAAGGTACTAATATTCTTGTGTTCTGGTTTTTATCTATCCTTTTCTTACTTGTGTTTACTATTTTTTTTAAATCTGGCACTGCTTTTTTTCTTTTATTTGTTTTCCAAATATCTCCTCTTTCCATTAAATCTCTCGCGCTCTTAAATTTCTGAGCTCAACAGAAGCACCTGAACAGTATATCTTGCTCACAATAAAATTACATTTGAGATTGCTTTATGTAAAGTACTGGCTGTGCTTCCAGACAGGGGGCCACCAAACAGAGAGGAGGCGATAAAGCCATGGGGTCGGGACGAGCTGGTGAAGGATGGGTCGAAATGGTGACAGGCACAGGCGCGGCCAGCAGAGGGCGCGGTGGCCACAGCCAAGACCCCTCTCGGCGGGGCGCTCTGGCTTCGGCCCCGGGGAGCGAGCAGCGGGGTGCTAGCACAGGCACGAGGAGGTGAGTAACAAAAAACAACGCGGCTAAAGCAAAATATGCAAACAGCCTGAACAGAAAGTGCTATCTTGAAATGGCTGCAATTCTTATTTAACTAGTAAAAAGTCTGAGGAATTTAGGAGGTAAGAATGCAGAAATAATGGTTAGCTGACTAGAAGTGTGAGATTACTGAGGAAAGAATTTTAATTAATGGTGGTGACATTTATCTTCACGATTGCCACAAATCAAATATTGATGAAGTAAGATTAAGTCTTTAATAGGGAAATTTATTTCATTACTGGAACATGTAGTTTTTCATATCAGCTCATTAGAGTGTAAACTGAAATGATACAACTTCTTGCTGAAGTACTTACTGGTTAACATAAATTTCACCACTAACTATGGAAATGATGTAAACAAGTGATAAAAACTAACAGCTCATAAAAGCCAGTCTGTATAGTGAGTAATTAATTCACTATTATTGTGTGGAACATTATGGATCTCCTTTTGATCTGTATGTTCTGAGCAAATAACAATGTAAAAATCTCTAGGTATTTTTTTCAGAAAATTTGTTCTTAATTATTTTAGAGATTTTCCTTAAGTACATTCCTAGGAATGAATCGGAATCATAGAATGGTTTGGGTTGGAAGAGACCTTAAAGATCATCTAGTTCCAACCTCCC
>NW_010197946.1:0-418 GCF_000695765.1 Mesitornis unicolor | reverse complement strand
CGGGAAAGCAGCAGAACCCAGTGCATTTTCCTGAGGTAGAGAAGCCCCAGGGCAGCGGAGAGACCTTCCAGGAGCACGCAGCTCTCGCAGGAGATGCTGATGAGGCCTGGGCATTGACAGAGAAACTGTGACCACCCTGTGATGAAAAGAGACTCAACTGCAGGGTTCAAACAAACAATTTATTTTAACATGTGCAGATTCAATACGTCACTATTACAGGTTCTATGGATACAAGAGAGAAATGCACTATTGCAGTTTAAAAGCAAGACTACACTATTACAACCACAAGAGATTCACAAAATCCACTATTTTAACTACAACAGTCACAAAATGCACTATTACAGCCCACAGGCGATTCACGACAGGCCGCAGGCCACTCACAAAAGTCACTGTTACTGCTCTTAAGCAATTCACAACA
>NW_010197945.1:0-567 GCF_000695765.1 Mesitornis unicolor | reverse complement strand
ATGTAATCAGTTTTGTAATGGTGTCAGCAAAGAAAGGGATACTATTATTCAAGGTCTTCTTGCTCTCTTCTTTTACCTGAATGTGGATGGCTCAGGTGAGACTTCCACTGCTCTCCAAATTAAGGTCGAAGCTCCATTAGCTCCATGCTCTCCATTAAGCTGTGCTCGGTGTACTCATATTCGGGCAGAGGAGGCACAGTCTTGAGAAGCAGCAAACTTCAGGGTTTCTTCTGGGGGCATGGGAAGGTCAGATGGCCCACCTTTGCTTTGGGATTTTAAGTGTGTCTTAGAGGAGCCTTTCAGTTCTGGAGGAGGTCCTTCAATAAGCAAGGTGAGAAGCTGCTTTGGGTTCTTGGTAACACCAAGAACCAAAGCTTTGGGTTCTTGATTATCTGAGGGAAGGCAACAAAACAGCTGGGGACCAAAGTGAATGAATTCCAGAGGTGAAATGGTTCAAACTGCTCCCCCTGAGCCCTACACTCTCTCACCTTTGTGGAAATTTTTTTATTAATATTTTGGTTCTCTGTCACCTACCACACTTGACCAGGCCGGAGGTGAAGAGAAATT
>NW_010197944.1:0-2397 GCF_000695765.1 Mesitornis unicolor | reverse complement strand
GTCCCCGTCCCCTCCCGCAGCGCCAGCGCCAGCAGCAGCAGGGACAGCCCTGGGGTCATCGTCCTGTGGGGAGGGGACATCGGGGTCATCCCTGGGGGGACATGGGGACACACATGGCGACACCCCTGGGGACAGATGGACATCATGGGGGACAAATGGACACCTATGGGGGACATGGGGACACCCATGGGGAACACAGGGACACCCATGGGGACACACAAGGGACACGGGACCACCCATGGGGACACCCCTGAGGACAGATGGACATCATGGGGGGCATTGGGGGGACACAGGGACACCCATGGGGACACACAGGGGACACAGGGGCACCCATGGGGACAGATGGACATCATGGGGGACATGGGGACACCCATAGGGACACCCCTGAGGACAGATGGACGTCATGGGGGGCACTGAGGGGACACAGGGACATCGTGGGGGGCACATGGTGGACACAGGGGACACCCCTGAGGACAGATGGACATCATAGGGGATACCCAAGGAGGACACAGGCATCATGGGGGACACTCAGGGGACACGGGGACACCATGGGGACATTGGCGGAGGCCTCTTGGGGGACACCCAGGGGACATGGGGACATTGGGGGGTCACCCAGAGGACACCTATGGGAGACACAGGGACATCATGGGGACATTGGGGGGGGTCACACAGGGGACATGGGGACACGCAGGGGACATGGGGACACCCAGAGGGGACACAGGGACCCTGCGACCCACGGCACCCACCCAGGAGCCCCGTGTGAGTCCTGCACCAGTGACACCAGAACACCAGTAACCTCCCAGTAACAGACAGTAATCCCCCAGTAACCACCCAACACCACCCAGTAACACCCCAGTAACCCCTTGGTAACCCCCCAGTAAATCCCAGTAAACCACATAACCACCCAGTAACACACAGTAATCCCCCAGTAACCCATCAGTAACATCCCAGTAGCCCCCCAGTGATGCTCAGTAATCCCCAGTAACCACCCAGTAACACCCAGTAACTCCCCAGTAACTCATCAGTAACACCCAGTAAACTCAGTAACAGACAGCAGTCCCCCAGTAACCACCGAGTAACACCCAGTAACTCCTCAGTAACCACCCAGTAACCTCCCAGTATCACTCCAGTAACCACCTAACAACACCCAGTAATGTCCATTAACACCCAGTAACTCTCCAGTAACACACAGTAACCCCCACAACCCTCCAGTAACCTCCCATTAACATCCCAGTATCCCTCTGGTACTCCTCCAGTAACTCCTCATTAACCTCCAGTAACCCCCCAGTAACTCATCAGTAATGCCCAGTAACATTCAGTAATCCCCAGTAACCACCCAGTAATGCCCAGTAACAGACAGCAATCTCCCAGTAACCCCCCGCAGTAACACCCAGTAATCCCCTAGTAACTCCCAGTAACATCCCCTACCCCCCCAGTAAGCCCCAGTAACCCTCCAATAACACCAAGCAATCCCCCAGTATCAACCCAGTAACACCCAGTACCACCCAGTAACCTTACTTTCCGGCAGCTTCAGCAACACCAGTAACTCCAGTAAACCTCAGTCTTCAGTCACACCAGTAACACCAGCAACCCCAGCAGGACCAGTAGCTCCAGTCACTCCCAGTCTCACTTCAGTCACACCAGTAAGCCCAGCAGCACCAGCAATCCCAGCCACTCCCAGTACCACCAGTAGCTCCAACATCACCAGTAATTCCAGTCACTTCCAGCACATGTAACTCCAGTGGCACCAGTACAGCCCAGTAGAGCCCAGTGTAGTGAAGTACGGCCCAGTTCAGCCCAGTAAAGCCCAGCTTAGCCCAGTTTCCCCAGTACAAACCAAGTGTCCCACTACAGACCAGTACAGACCAGCTCCCCCAGTACAAACCAGTACAGACCAGTTCTCCCAGTACAAACCAGTTCCTCCAGCTTCCCCAGTACAAACCAGTATGAACCAATTCCCCCAGTACAAACCAGTACGAACCAGTCTCCCAGTACAAACCAGTACAAACCAGTTCACCCAGTGCAGCCCAGTTCCCCGAGTACAAACCAGTACAAACCAGTTATCTCAGTACAAACCAGTTCCCCCAGTATGAACCAGTATCCCAGTACAAACCAGTTCCCCCAGTACAGAACAGTACAAAACAGTTCACCCAGTTCAGCCCAGTTCCCCCAGTACAAACCAGTACGAACCAGTTCCCCTAGTACAAACCAGTATGAACCAGTTCTCCCAGTCCAAACCAGTTCCCCCAGTACAAACCACTACAAATCAGCTCCTCTAGTACAAACCGGTTCCCCTAGTTCTCCCAGTACAGCCCAGTTCAAACCAGTCCCCCCCTTACAAACCAGTTGTCCCAGTCCAAACCAGCTCCCCCAGTACAAACCAGTACGAACCAGTTC
>NW_010197943.1:0-325 GCF_000695765.1 Mesitornis unicolor | reverse complement strand
CATTGGGATCAATGGGGACATCGGGGTCAATTGGTGTCAATGGGGACATTGGGGACATTGGGGTCAATGGGGACATTGGGGCCAATAGGTTCACGTACATCATTAGGGACATGAGTGAACACAAGAGGTCATTGGGGCCATTGGGGTGCCATGGGGTGACACTGGGGACATTGGGGTGACGTTGGGGTCCCCCCCATCCCAGCGTGGTCCCTGCGGGCCGAGGGCGTCGCCTCTGTGGTTTTGGGGGCCGGGACCCCCCGGGTTCTGCGGGAGCAGCTCCAGGCCCTGCAGGTGGGGGGGGCCCTTTTTTGGTGGGGTGGGGGTG
>NW_010197942.1:27512-31021 GCF_000695765.1 Mesitornis unicolor | reverse complement strand
CCCGGGAGATGCTGCAGGAGATGGGGAGGGATGGGAAGATGCTGCTGTACTCCCACCGCTCGGAGAGGTAGAGTGCGGGTACCCCGCTCAATCCTTTTCTTGGTGGCTGGGTATCCCTCAACCAGGGGAGAGGGAAGCACCCAGGGCTGATTCACCCGCACCCACCAGTGTGCGGGGACAGTGAGAGGAGAGGTGGGGGCTCCAGACACCTCGGAACAGGTTTTCCACCTTCCCATGCACGGGGTAATGGCGTCAGATGCCACGTAGGCCCCCAAAGCTAAATATGCCTGTGCACCCTTCCAGGGCCAGCAAAGCACCTCCATAACCACAGTAAGGAAAAAAAGGGATCTCAGCCTGAATTGGGCTATACCGGGAGAAAGAAAAGTTTTGAGGAGCTGTTGTTATTATATATTCTAATGAGAAGTCATTGGAGAAATTAAAAAGGGCAGAGAAAGACGAAGACGCCAGCACTAATTCCGCAGGAAGCCTCCCAGGGAAAAGGCTGTGTGAGTGTGAACGCTGAAAAGCATGAAGGCCTGGAATTAGACTATCATTTAGAAAGCGTTACTAATCCGAAGTTACAGCAGTAATTCCATGATTTGCTGGGTCCCACACGCAGCGCCAGAATTAAAGATACGGATTTTCTAGAAATGTAACTCAACTGTGGCACCGAGTCTCGGCAAGATCCGAATGAATCATTCATTCCAAAGGCAGCGAAAGACGTGTCATTAAGATCCAACCTCCTTCTCTCCAACCCATCTGGAATATGTATGTTCGATGCAATCCCAGAAATTGTGGAAGAGATCGGAGGTGGGGAGGAGGAAATGTAGTCCTTTCCCTCCTTTATTATGTCGGTTATTTTTAAGAAATAATTTTCCAATTATTTCCACGATATTGTGAGTGGCACTCAATTCTTCTCTTCCCCCCCCCCTTCCATATGTTAGCATCGAGTCAGGTGCAAATGGTTTCAGTGGAGATGCTTTAAAACTAGACTGAACAAAGCAGGAGGGAACTGAGCAAGGTGGTTGATGAATGCATTTATTCCAGAGTAATGATTTGATGGGGGATGGAGGAAAGAAACATTCAAATTCCTAATGAATATAATTCAGGAGGAATCATTCGACCAGCATGTTAGCGAAAAATCTGTTTGGTGGGAGTGTTTCTGCACTGGCAGAACCCAGGAGGTATTTCTGTCCCTGGCTTTTGTAATTGCAAAAGGTGAAAATATAAAAGGAGGACCTGAGGAAAAAAATATATACACACATATAATAAATATCTTTGTGTGTGTGTATATAAATACATATATACACAGACATATATACACACATGTATATATGTGTGTGTATATATATAATTTTATGAAATAAAATGGAAGTGTGGAAATCCGTGTCTACATGTGAACTCTTACAAAGGATCGATGCGAGCTTTTTCACCTTGCTATGGGATCAGCTGGTCAGAAACCAGCCTTGACTCCTAATTTTTTTTCCCCAAAATCACCTCTTCTGAGCTGATTTTTCAGGTAGTTTTTCAGGCTGTGGGCTTGGTTCACTTACCCTAGAGCAATTCCCCACAAAGGTGATTGAGACAGGGACTAAGCAATTCGGCCTTTAGTTTCTGGGAGAGAGAAGCTGCAGTTGAATTTTTCTTGGCACTTAAATTCTTCATTTTGGCCTCCATTGCTGGTGTGAACCCACGGGCATTTGGGGGAGGCGTGGAGGTGGCCCCCTCTGTTAACGATGGAGGTGGCAGTGCGGGATGGGGGACGGTGGTATGAGCATCCCTAGCTCGTGGGTGGGGGGCAAGGAGGCGGATAAAGCCCCCTGGTACATCTCTGCTTGTGAAATACCCTCTGCATTTAGAGAGTCTCTGGCAGCCCGCCGGCAGCTCTCTGCTTTCTGATTCATTTTTTTTTTTAAGCGCCGTGGTGGAAGGAGGGTGCCCAAGGGTCTGTCTTTGGCCCAGGGATGGATTTTGGTTACCTGCAGGTCCCTTTATGGCTTAGCCCTTTGCCCCGTTTGTGTAGCTGTTGGCTTCGGCTGGATCTTTCCCCCTGCACAGCCCAAACCTGGAAGAGAAGGCGTCTTTTTTGGCTGTGCAGGGAGAAGACCCCAACTCCTGGCATTCGTGGTCTTTGCTGGTGGGTTTCTCCTCTCAGTGGGACTCTCCTGGTGGAGCAATAGGATGCAGCGTAGGCCAGACGTGGGTGAGGTTTCTGGAGCTGGGCCGTGATGTCTTTGTTCTTCAGGCAGAGCTAGGGATGGGCAGAGGGAGCCAGAAACGGAAGAATCGGCATGTGCCGTTGGGGGATAAATGGAAAATATCGTTTGTGGGTTTCGCCCCAGGGAAGTGATGCCCTGGGACACCATGTGCTCCAAGTCATTATTTCCCATCTTTTACTAAAACTTGGCTGCCATGCAGAGGGTTTGGCTTGAGGAACGAGGTGAAGGGGGTTTGTACCAGATACCTAGGGAAGTCAAACCTGCCCAGGCTTGGGGGTAGGTGGAGAAGGGGCTGTTCGGTCCCTGCCGAAGGAGCTGCCTCGGGAGCCGGGCTGGGCAAGCCCTCCCGCTTGGTTATGGATGAAATCCCATCAATGGGCATTTTTGTGGAATTGCCTGGCAATGGCGGGTTCGACGCTTGAGGCCGAGCTCGGCCATTTCTTTTGTCTCTCTCGGCTCCCACCCCCTCCTCGCACCCTTGACGCAGCAGACGGTGCCTCCCTGTACCTGCTGCTCTGCCCTGGCTTTGTCCCTGCCACCGGAGAAAGGGCAGAGCTCAGGATCTTGGAGGGTCCATCCTGCCCATGGCTATGGAAGGGTGTTGCTCCTGTACCAGGGAGGGATGCGCGGCTGTGTGCCGAAAACAGGCTTTCTCACGTCTTGGCGGAGGGAAGGTGCTAATTCAGCATCTGTGCAGGCGATGGAGGTTTCTCCCAGCTGTAAGCGGTGGGATGCTGGCATGTGGCAGTGCACACACACTGTTTGTGGTGTGGGTACCACATGTCACCCCTGCCACCAAGGCTGTTGCATCATGGCCACTCGGTCACCCTGAGCCTCTGGAAGGCCTCGGAGGCTGTGAGCGCAAGATGGCTGCGTGACTGCCCATGCTGCCTTCCCTGCCACATGATGCCGGGATTTGCCCTTTCCAGGTCAGGGGTTTTGGCATTTTATGCCCACAGGCCTGGTCACCTGGGGAAGGTGTTTGACAAGAGAAGAGCCCAGCTGCAAAAGCATTGTTTTGGTCTGCTCACTCTCTTTCCATCCCTCTGGTTGCACATGTTTGGGACCAGAGCTTGTGCCAGTGCGAGGCTGAGCCATTCCACTGCCCACGGCTGGGCTTCTGGTGTTGCAAAGAGTTGGGACGGGGCTTTCGCGTTTTCAGGGGATTGGGTTTGGTTAGGAGCGTTTGCCTTGAAAGCTCAGGAGTGGGGGTACAAAAAAGAAAGTAGGGGGGGAGCAAAAGAACACCACCTCCGTCAGTTAGCTGTCTCTTGGAAACTCAGCTTGCTG
>NW_010197942.1:17518-27481 GCF_000695765.1 Mesitornis unicolor | reverse complement strand
CTTTCCCTTCACCCTGGTCTGGCCTTAAGTACCACTTTAAGTGGGCTTTGCTCATTCACATCCAGGCTCCTTAGAGCAATTGAGCCTGCGGGGGTTTGAAAAGAAGGGACAGTCCTTCAATGGCAGGACCTTGGGCCAGGCTAATTGGTTTTGGTTCAAGGGGATACTGGATTTGTGAAAAGCCCAAAGACATCTTTCCCACGCCAAGTCCCAGCTCTTCAGAGGGGGAAGTGAGGGGTGCCGGGTGGGGAAGGGAGCTGAAAGAAAGATGGTTTAGTCAAGGAACCCTCGTGAGGATCTGGACACCCACCGGCCTCGGCAGGGATGGGTGCAGCAGAGGGCTGTGCCCAGGGTGTCCCGGTGGCAGGGGGATGGGGTCCCTCCTCCTCAGGGCAGGTGGTCGGTGGTGGCTGGCGCTCGGTGGCATGCTGGCAGCAGTGGCCTGGTTTCATTCAAACCAGGCTTTTTCTGTGCGTGCCAGACTCCCGTGCAGATGCCGCCAGCGAGGAAAGGATGGGACCTGGGTCCAGGAACCAAGTTGCTTCTGTGTGCTCGCGTGTGCAGCCGTGGGGGGAATTTGCTGAGGTCTCTTGTATCTCAGTTTGATTTAGGAATTTATTTATTTTTAAACACTGACTCTCTCTGGCACCGTTCCAGCAGTCCCACGACCTTTACTCTCCCTGATCCATAAAAATCACTTAATTATTGGGCTGAAAATCAAGGCTTGGAAACAAAGCCAGCTTATGGGACCATCATTTCTTGATATATTTCCTGAGAGGACATATTTCTGGGCACCTTCAGAGCTGTGCGTGCAGCTTGTTGGATATGAGATATCAAGGCATTATTTATTGAGGAAGTCTTCACACTCCCTCATCTGTTATAATTAACTGATGACATTTTTTCTTAGGTTCAAAATATGGTGAAAAAGTATAATTAGCACGAAGCCAAGGCACTGCATTAAAATGTCTCCTATAGTTAATGTAGGATAGTCGTGCTATTTATTATAGGAGGAGCTGGCTCTGACCTCTGTGTTGCCTAACACTTTTTATTGTAAAGATTCTTGAACTTTTTTTTTCTTCTTGAGCTCCTCTGACACTCCCATTGTTCACTGCAGGCCCTTGAATTTCGGCCGGGGAGAAGCTCTTCGGCTCGAGAAATGCCTATTCTTTGTCCCTTAAATTTCTTTCAGGTTTAGCTGAATTATGAATTGTTTGGAATCACGACTTCTCTTTGGTTGCCTCTTGGGGGAAAAAAAAATAATTAAAATTTATTGTTTCCCTGGAATAATAATAACAGACCACAAGCAGGGTGAAGCCCTGGACTCCCATCACCGTATTGCAGAGCTCTGTACCAGTCAGGAAAGGTGGGAGGACATTTACGGCCAACTCCACATCCCCCTTTCCTCCTCTAGCTCATTTTCTTCCAGCACGGCCCCATCTCCTGGGAGAAATCTCCTCCGGGTGGAAAAAGTGCAGGGGGGGTGTGCGGGTGCATTGGCCTGGGCACTGCCAGCCCCAGCGGTTCCCTTCCCCGCCGGCCCCGGGAGAGCAGCCTTCTGCCGCTGCCAGATAACATTAGTCCTGTATTTCATAGTGGCAGAAATCTGTGCCGAGGCTTGGGGCTTGAAATCGCTCTGCCCGCGCAGGACGAAGGCAGGGATGGGTGCGGGGTGGTGGGAGGGGAATTTGTTACACTTGCCTACAATTGTTTTTTTCTTTTTGCTTATATAAACAATCTATTATTTATTAGCTATAAATAATGCAGTTTTCTGTATGTTTAGAATGCACGTGATTTCTGTATATTAAAAATGTACACGGTTGAAGGCACCAAAGCGAGCGCTGGCAAGTCGGGGGGTACCCGATTTCGGTTTGACTATGAGACGTTAATTCAGGCTCTCCCTGCCCGTGCCCTTATGAGACTGTAATGACACGGTCACTGCCTATTTTTAGCTCAGCCCCTCTTCCCCTGGCCGGGGTGGCTGCACAGCGAGGTGGAATTAAGGTTGCACGGACAGCCATAAATTGGACACTTCCTAACATTGAAGTGCTTGACCATGTAACCTGAAAGAGGGCTTTTCAGGGCAGCATTTCTGCATGTGGCATTAACTGCATTGGTCGGGGACAGCAAATACAGGGGTAGAGAAACTGTGGAGCAGAAAAGACCTATCAGACTATTGAAAGCTCTCATCTGAATAGGTGGGGGAGTCAACAGATCCCGCACTTGATCTGCACTAAATGGCCAGGAAGGTGTCTCCAAGCTGAGAGGGGGAAGCCTTTGTTCCTCCAGCCCCAGCCTTGATGTTTTCTTTGCCTTTGCCTCACTCACTCCTAGGGAGGTTTGGGCTCCTGCTCTTGAGGAACCTTCAGCTTGCATAGTGAATTTGGGTGCTTGTGGAAGCGAGGGTGTCCCTAGGAATGGGCGCACATATGCATGCATCAGCAGACATGTTCTACCAGCCCGCAGATCCTTGCTGCTTGGCGTCCTTGCCTTGCACACTCCCTCTTCCCAGTGTGGCTTACAGGAGCTGTTTCATGTGTTGGAGGGAAAGGAGAGGCCTTTGTGTATTACATGGGAGATCTAATATCTTTTTTTTAACTGCTGGAAGAATTACTTCAGAGGTGATTACCTGCAATGGAGATTTATCTTTGCCTGAAATGCCTTTTTTCCCTCTTTTTTCTTTGTTTCTCCATTCTGGTTTGCAATAAGACATTTGGCTGGCTGTTTTCTAGCAGAGTGGACTCTGGTTGAGCAAATTTGTCTGGGGGAGTAAGCAGTCTTTTGTTTTTCTTTCCTGGATATAATCCAGTCATGGCCCCTTGCACATACATTGTGATGGTACCGGAGCATTTTCACCCCACCAGCAGTTTATTTGCTCTGGGTTGTAATTATTTGACCTAGAATTTTTGCTTTGTGGACTTCTGGAGCCTGATGCCTGCATGGGGCTGTTCCTGCATTGACAAGGGTATCCAACTGTCTTAGGTTTGGGTTCCCATCATGTGGGTGTGGGCTTGGGTTTCACCAGCATCTTTTTCCATAACTTTCCCCCTCTCTCCTGCATCTCGTTTCAGCAAAGGGCCTGTCTATCTGGATGCAGGCAATAAACGTCTGTTCTCACCCTGACTTCTGTTAATGAGATAGAGACAGGTAAGCATCACACATACCAACTTTTCTGCTCTCAGCAACATCAAGGAAATGGTGACAAGCTATTAATGGAAAGTGATGGTCTGGGTGCTAATTAGTGCTTCCTTTTCAACTTTTACCTGCATGTCTGCCGAGATGCCCATCCCAGCCTCTCCCCTTGCCTCGCATCCCTTTGTTTCCAGCACGTTCCTTGTTCTCTGCACGCATCTCATGTCGAAGAAGCGTCTCTATTTTTTTCCTCTACCAGTCGCTTTCTGCATCTCCTCATTCCCTTTTTGTGCCCTTTTCCCCTGGGTAATTGCCACCTGTGCCCTCATTCTCCCGTGGTTGCTTCCAGCAAAGGATAAGCGTGATGTTGTGGCGGGATCTGAAAGCTCGGGAATGGGGCACATGAAGTCGGTCAGGAGTTTCTCATCTTCAACACTGGGTAGCAATATTCGCTTGTGGCACCAGTGCACGGGGTCAAATCACCCTGGAGATGTGAGGTCAGAGATCTGTCCCCTCTTCCTGCAGGTAATGCTGTAGGGAGGCTCACAGGTCTTGGTCTTGGAGCAATTAGTATTTAAAGTGGATCCACTGGTGATGCCCAGAGACCATGTGGGATGGGCCTTTGTGGTGTGAGCCTGTAGGATATGACAGATCCTGCCTCAGAGAGCTTGTGGTCTAAACCCTAAAAGCTTTTGCTGTCCACCAGACCCCATTAATGTCCAGTTTTTCAGATCCACCCCGATTTATGCTGCTGCAGCAACACCATGCCTGGTCTCAGCTTGGTGCCCGGTCTCTCCTGCTTCTCTTTCTCCTGCCTCTTCCCCAAGGACCCTAATCGTCCCCTCCTCACTTCTTTTGCACGGGCTGCAGGTTTCTGGCTGCCAGGCTTGTGTCCCGAGGAGCTGCCTAATCTGCCCCTGTCATTCCCAGTCACAGGCTCTGCACACACTGTAGCTTTATGGGGAATGCTTGCAGGGCAGTGGGAAGAGGCAGCCATGGTTTGCACATTAGCTAATTAATTTTCATGACTGAACGATGCTGCCTGGTCTCTTGTTTATACTCCTTGCTGCTCCCCTTCTCCCCCCTCCTCACTGACACACACACAAGACGACACATCTCGTACGAACGTCAGCATCCCTCCGCAGCCCTGAGACGCGAGCGGTTATTCTGTTGGCTTGTCAAACGCGGGTTTCCCTGCTTCATGGTACACAGGGGCCCCCTGTTTCACATTTGCTGATTCTTATTAGACCCAGCGCGCCAGGGCCCTGTCTCTCCCCGCAAAGCAACACGCCGCATCCCATCCATAAATCCAACCCTGGAACAAAGCCTCCTCTACCCTGCCCCATATTTCTACCCAGCCTGCCCGCTTTCCCCTCTCTCTCCCGCTCTCCCCCCCTCTCCTGTGCTGAAGGTTTCCTAGTGCCAGGGAGATATGATAATTCTTGTGAAGAGAGCATGAAATGCCTCTGCTCTTTGTGTCTGTTTAATTCAATGAGAATCCCAGCCCCAGATGTCATGAATGGTGGGCTTTGTGCTGGCCCTTCCTAAGCCCTAACCGCCAGCCCTGCTCTCTGTCTTTCTTGTTTCCCACCACTGGATACTGATTAACAAACTAAATTATTTTTCCTCCCTAATGATGTTTTCCCACTTTGCCCACCAGGCTGGAAGAAGCCACGGGGAGGAAAGAGTTTGTGCAAAGGATGAGATAGCCGGGGAGAAAATTAAAGAGACAGTGTTGCTCTCTGGGCTCTGGCAACGCAGGTCCGCTCGGCTTTATTTCCTTATTAGAGAGCAGGGTCGTGTCTGGCTGTATTTTACGTGGCTGGGTGTATTTCAGCCGAGGGGATGGGCTTGAAAGCATCTGCACAAGGTATGCTGTGAGGCATGCCAAGGTCCGTAACTCACTCGCAATAGTGTGTGTGAGTTTGCACGGTCCCACGTTTAAGGTCTCTTTTCCAGCCCTGAGTGACATGTGGTAATTACTTGACATCCATCCATGCATATGGGAGCCTCTTTCTAATTGAGACAAATTCTCTTTTCCTTAATCAGACATGACTGCGAGTTCGTGGAGTGGGATGCCTTGGGAAGGGCTGGGACGGCTCCACCTGAGCAAGGAGAGGTGAGTCCCTGGGAGTCTTGCTGAAGGATCAAGCCCAACTCGTGCATGGGAGACCAGCTCTTTTACCTGATCCCTTCTCCTTCCCTCCCACCACCAAATTTCCCAGCCAGGCTTTTGACATGGGGCCAGTTGTTAGCTGCTGCTAGAGAAGGCCAGCAGCGATAATCCAGGGAGCCTGGACAGAGCTGGAGGCAGGTGGCCAAGGCAGGTCCATGCAAAGCCACCTGCTTCCTGGAGCCCAGCAGTGCCTCCTTGCTGGGCACAAACCAAGCTGTGGCCAGCAAGCACCCTCCTGGAGGAGGGAAAGGGGGTGGGTGTCAACCTTGGGAGTAGAAAAGGGTTAGGGAGGGAGAGAGACTTTCAACAACAACCTCAGAGTCTGTATTGTGCAGCTGGGAGTCATTAAGTGTGTGGGGGGGGGTGTTTGGGCTTTTTGTGGGTTTTTTGTTTGCTTTATTTGAAACCAGAGGAGCCCCCAGGCTGGCAGCGTGGGCTCCTCTCAGCTGGGATGTGGGCAAGGGCAGCTCTGATGGGCAGGGCATGTGCTCAGGGAGGCTTTACAGTGGTGCAGGGCTCAGCCCTGTATTTATCAGCTGTTGTGAGTGTTCTGGTCAGAGAGGACCAGAGCCTTGCCTGTTGCTCTGCAGAGCAGGGGGGCTCGGGCAGGCTCAGCTTGTCGAGCGGCTGCTCCCCTCAGAGCCACACCAATGCTGTGGTACCCAGACACGGTTCCCCTTTTCCTCATCCTGGACTTGAAGGGGGAATAAACTGAGAAAATGGTGCCGCCTGTCTGCACCCACAGAGGCCCTGCAAGCGCACCCACTGCATCCAGCAAAGCACTGCCTCGCATACGGCCTTTGCCTCCCACTGCAGTCACATCTGACCCTTATTACTTCTGCAAGGTAGAACAAGGCAGGAAAAATGGCTGTGCAGTGAGTTTCTTCATGCGCCAGGATTTATTAAGAACAATAGGGGAAATCAATCCATCTATGTAGAATACATCGCAGGCTGCAATGGGATAAAGCATTTATTCCGCTCTTGAAGGGTAGAGCTATAACTCATGGGAGGCAAAACCCTTAGTGCTCTAGAGTCCCTTCCCTTCATGTGTGCAAAGAAATGCTTTAGCCCATGGCAACCTACCAGCTATTGAATTTGTGTGGAGAATCTGCCGTCCTTCCCCTCAGCCGGCCCCTTTTTGGAAGGCAAGTCACTCATTAAAACACACCTCTGGAAAAATGAAGGGGCTGTCTGTTCGAAGGCATCTCTGCATCTCGATTTTACTTGAAACAGAAAGAGAACAGAAATGTCTCGATGATGTAAAAGCAACCCCCCACCAATTTTGAATGGACAGATCATGCTTAAACCAGAGCAGGATTTGCTGCAACTTTCTGCTGATGCCCAAGGACCAGGCGTTGCAATTACAGCGGAGAGGGACTGGTTGGGGTGTCATGACACGGCGAGATGCTGCGCAGGGAGACTGAACATCTCCAATGCTGACTAGATATACATACATATATACATATATATATATATATATATGTGTACTACCCTGTGCCTGGCTCCTGCAGTAGAAGGCATGCAGTGCAAAGGCTGGAGCAGTAGTTAGCAGGGGCAAAAGGTGACTGGGATTTGTTATAATCTTTCTGGGTGTGAGAGAGTGTGAAGGCAGGGGGGAGACATTAATAGTGAAATGGTATTTTCACTAAGCCTATTTTCACTGGGTCTAATCTATGTTGTGGGAAGAGGATCTCTTCAGTAGGGCAGACCCAGCAAGGCTGTTGAGCTGTTTGGAGGGGGTCTGGAGAGCCGAGGAGCACGGGCACGGGGAAGCGTAGCAATCGAGCAGACACGTCAGACGGCCTTCCTCAGCAGAGATGACTTGGTAGGTAGTGTTCTGTTGGGCAGATGGGGTTAATTCTTACACCCAAATCAAAAGGCAACTGAGGGGGGAATGTTTTATTAATGAAAGCAGCCCTTTGTGAGTATTCCTCCCGAGGCACGTTCCCTCCACCCGCTGCCATCCCCCCTGGCTGCTGTCTGGCCCTGTGTCTTGCTCAGTACCTGCTCAGCTGCCACTCACCCACTGATAGGTTTCATCAAGAAATGTCTCCATATGTCTGAGTCCTGGACCTGGGCAAGTGGGATGGGAGGAGGAGGAGAAGGAGGAGGAGGAGGGACGAGTCCTTGGCTATGCTGGAGAGAAGGGTGTGCCACAGGCAGGCAGAGCTCGGGCTGTCACAAGTTACACATCAGCCCATCGATTGCTGCAGTGGTGCTGCAGTGGTCCCCTCTTGCTGGTACCAAAGAGCGAGAGAAACCTTGGTTTGCAGAGTGCAAGGTGAGGTGCAGGTCGAAAGGAGGCACTTCAGTGGGCTGGGGATGAAGGGGCCAGCTGGAGATTGGGTTGGGGAGGTTGAGAGTGCCTTACTCCACCATCCAGTCCCCTTTCCATCCCGCTGCCTCACTGCGTGCCAAGTAATTCACTCAAGAGAGGAGGAAATGATTTCTATGCACCAGAAAGCAGCCTCTCCAGTCTTTCTTACCCCTCATCTTCCCCTGCCTGCCTTTGGGGTCCCTGGGCAGCTTGTTGTGCCAAAGGACGGGGCCGTGGCTGCATGTGGAGATTATTTCTGTCACTTTGTTAAAAATAAAGCAAAAGCTGGTTTATGACAATTGATTCAGAGGAAGGAGGAAGCGGTGCTCAATTCCCAGAGCACCTTTTAGCGAGGCTCTGTATGCGCGCGCGCGTGTCGTACGCGTGTCAGAACAGAGCACCCAAGGAAGGCCGGGTCGGGAAACCTCGTATGGAAGCAGGGAAAAGACCCCGGTGCATGGCTGCTTCCCTGAGGGAACCCCCGCAGGGCTAATGTTTGATCTGAGGCTCAGTTGTACTCCTCTGAAACCTTGGGATGTCAGGAGCTCGAAGGGAGCCTGGGACAGAAGAGGATGCTATTTGCATTTTCCTATGAATGCATCTATTTGTATAAATATGGTGTCTCTGTGCATGCGCACACTCCCTTACACATGCATTTGTTTGAAGAGCAACACGCTGTCCCCGTGGTGTTTTCCGCTCAGGGCCAGAACTGGTTAGTCTGAAATTCAGACTTTTCCTGGAGGAGCCGGAACTCCCCTCCCCGCTTCAAATCTAGCAATGGCTACAGACATAGGAGTCCCGAGATGTTTCACCATGCGATAGTGGAGTTTCATTGTGGAGGATGAAGGCTCCCCCTTTCAAATTTGCACAGACATCAAAAGAGTCTGGAAGGTTCAAACAGATCACAACGTAATCAAAATGCCAAGCCACCGTCTGCTGCTGCCTTTGGGTTGACAAGCAGGATTAGCACCCAAGGGAAGCAGGGTGTAATAGTGTTTCACGGGCACTGTGAACAGCCCAGGAGTGTGCGGAGTACAGAAAGGTTAGCCGAAGGGCAGGTCTAGCTACAGACGTACGGTTGGGGGGCGGATTTTAAAGCAAGGAGCTGTACGTGTACAACCTCCGTGGATATTTGCTTTGGCAGAAGGCAGGACTCTCCTGTATACTGGTTATGTCACGCTGGAAGCAGTTTAAGCTAAACTGGAGAAAGCCAGTTTAAGAGTGGAGGTGTGCACCAGCGTGGCGAGGAGCAGTAGCGATTGACCTATAGTGCTGTCATTATAATGGTGTGGTTTTCTGTGTAGACAACCCCAGAGCGGAGCAGCTAGCCTGCCTTCCCTTATGTTTCACTGTCTAACTGAGATGTATAACACGGCCCTGTCTGCGTGCAGTTGCCATCACCCTCGTGCTCTGGTTCTCCACAGAGTACTAGAGCAGATGCCGAATTTTCAATGTGCGTCGTGTGCCTATTGCACTGTGTGAAATAGCCCCGTTGTGGCTAAAGACACATGAAAGGCTTCCCAAATACTGCTTTAATGTCAGTAATTTCTATAGCAGTCCTGAGGACAGCTCAGGACCCCAGTTGAGGGTTCTTTGGTTGGTAGTTGGTATTTGGAGACCTGAACAACACTGCTGTTTCCCCTGTACAGCTCCTGTGGAGTGGGAAATGCAGGTGTAGCTTTGTCCGTGATATCTGTGTAACTGTGTCTTTTCCTTATCTAACTGATCTCATGTAAATGTGTACTAAATTAAGATTTAGGAAGGCTGCATCTTCTTTACTGGCATCTCAGCAGTTTTGGTTTGGAATTTGTTTTGTTTCAGTCAGAAGAAAGGCAAAATTTGCCCATAACTCGCTCTCTGATGGCCAGGCAGGTGATATCTTCCCTTGTAAATTTTGGACAGCCAACCTGTACTGCTGCACCTCTTCCAGCTGTGTCTTTCAGGGCCAGAGCACAGTCAGGACTCCAGCCCAGTGCCCAGCAGCTTGCAGGACTCACCAAGACACATTCAGGCATGCAGCTGTGCCCCAGTAGTGGTTGCCCGTGCAGCGCTAACCCTGCCTTTGCTCCTGCACTGCTCACATCTGAGGGGGAAGCCATGGCGAAGGCACAGTTGCCTCTGTGGCCACGAGCAGGGCCCGGGCAATGTGCACTGTCTTGTGAAGGGAAACTGTATTATGGTCTTCCAAGTCAGAAAGGCTGGGGTATAAAAGCTGTGAGAATGCTGCACATCCAATGCCTTGGCACTGTGAGCGAGGCTCAGGCTAAGATGGCGGCTAGCCAGGCCTTGGGAGTGCACTCTGGCCTGCCATGACAACTCCCACACTCCCAGGACCCCCCTG
>NW_010197942.1:0-17495 GCF_000695765.1 Mesitornis unicolor | reverse complement strand
GGCGGCCGGGTGCCGCCCGCCTCAGGCTGGGCAAAGGAGAGCCCGCCGGTGCAGGCCAGCAGCGGGCCTGAGGCAGCATGGGTCCCGGCGGCCATTTTGCGGGAGGCGAGTGCCGCCTGTAAGATGGCCGCATGGGCATGAGGTGGGGTGCAGCGCTGCCTCATCCTCGCCATGCTGCCTCCCTCACGCCGTCCCCTCCTTATCTTGCTAATTACCGATGAAGGCAGAACAATAACGGGAGCTGGCATGCCCCAGTTCTTTCTCTGCCACCTCCTTCCTCGGGCGGAAAATCTGTGCGCACACCTCCCCCCCCCGCCCGCCAGCCCCTCTGTGATATTAATTGAATTAACATACTTCCTAATTTGCCCTGTGTTTTCCCCGTGCTGTCTCCCAGCCGCCTCGTCATGGCTTCTCCAACTGGTGGGGAAAGAGCGAGTGCGTTCGTCCCCTTCGCTCGTTTGGTTGTATGCGAAAAATCCTTAATGACATCTAAAAGGGGTGGTGGGACAATAGCCCATGCGGGGTTTGGCAGGAGACGTGCGATATTTACCCCACCAGACCATCCTTACTGCCGCTTTGCTGGGGGATTACGACGGCCGCCGTCCTCGCGTTCCTCCATTTATTTATTTTGCCGGTGGCGGGGGGGACGCGTTGGCACGCGGCTGCTTTGTGCGCCTTGCTTCACCTATGAAAAGGACACATTAAGGTGTTTCCATAAACCCCCGGATGACAAAGAAAGCGCCTTTCTCTTCGGCTGGTAGGCAACAATGACAGAAGCCTTTAAAACCATGATTTTTTTTCCTCCCAACGATTACAGAAGGCTTCCCCTAAAAGGAACTTAAATACATATCATTAAATCTAAAGCGCTGAGCTCCGCTTCTGCTAACTATGCCGTGGTTTTTGTTTCTGATAGTATTTATCCGTTGCAGAGAGCAAGCCAGAGATGCGGAGCCTCCCCCACCCCCCTCCCTTTGTTTAAGTGACAAAATATTTCTACGTTCTTGTTTGGAAAATAAACCTTTGTGTGTTTTTCAGCTTTTATTTTTATTTTTTTTCATTTATCATGGTGTGAAATCCAAACTCCCCTTCTTCCCAGATCTTGGGAATCCATGTTCCTCATGATCAATTTTCCCTCCTTTATCTAAAAACACAACGTTATTTTATAGTATTACTCCAAAACGCAGCAGTAATATTTTGAATCTGAGAATTTGGATCTTCAGGATATTGCAATATTTTTTTTTTATAAGCGATGAATGAAAAGCAATGATTTAAGTGTGTAATGCACAGTACAGATGCCATGCATTGTAAATACATTTCAGGGGCATAAAATCCAACACAGAGAGCCGGTGTTCCATGAAAGCTGGGAGCCCAAAAATAACTGTAAAAATGAATTGTCTGTCGGGATGAATCTCTCAGATCCCAGCCAGTATTTGCAAGGTTACAATATACAACTGGGTTCCTTATTGGCATAAATATCTCATTTTAAAATGCTGATGATAAACCGAAAAAGAGGTGAAGGAGATATTTGACTGATTACTGGATGCCATGGATTCCCCGCATTTAATTTCATACTTACATGCTATTTACTTATCCCATGTTTATGGGTATGCGCTTTAGCTTCATATAAATCTCTCCTGTCTGTCTGTCTCGCTGTGTTCTTTTCTCTTCTGCCATCCCATCTGCTTCTTGTGGTCTTTCTCCTGCAACCACATCACAGGATCTGATGGGGATAATGGGAATCTGCCTCTGGTCTCTATCATAAACATGCCAACGTGGGCTATTGTGTCAGGAGCCGGCGGTCACCAGATGGTGCTTGGTTGCCCAGGGTCTGTGTTGCTGGCTTTGGTCTCTCAGTAAACCAACAGCTCCTTGAGCATTGTGTATTCCCCCAGGATCTGCCTACCCTGGCTGAGGAAGGTGTGAGGACCCTGGGTAACGTACCCCAAGGGATGTAAAGCTTCTGCATGCGTTGGGTGCTTTGCAGCCCTTGCAGAGATGAGGTTTGTTAATCCCTGTGCTCAGCCACGTTCACCCTGGGTAGGAAAATCACTATGTTAGTTTGTGTAGGATTAAATGCTGTCTTCATGTGAAAAGCGGTCCATGTCAGCTTGAGCAGACGTCTCCTTGCTACCATTATGTACTGGGCTTGGGAAGACAGGGCAGAGACTCTGCGTCTGTGGGTGTGCAGGCAAAATCAAGAGATCTCCTTCTGCCTGGGCTCACAGACAGCTCTTGAGTGTCTGCAAACGACTGACTTGTGCAGATACTGTTGAGAAATGAAGGTGGTTGCAGAGAGCAACTGAGGTATGGGGCTTTCCCCGTGAGCAAATGTCCTCCAGGCAGAGACACCCAGGGACAAATCCTGCTCTTCATTTGGTGCCTGTATGTCCTCAGGAGGTTCTGGACATTGTGGTGCATGTGAGTGGCAGAGGGGGGATTAATGCAGAAATAAAGATTGAAAATAAAAACACTGAGAGCAATGGCTCTTTCTGAACACAGACAGATGGAGAGAGCCTGGCATAATTACATTTAGCGAAGGGCCACCATGAATGAAACCAATTAAAGGGGAAGCAAAGCTCTTATGAGAGAGTGAGCAAGAGAGGAAGACAACCACCTCTCCGTGTCTTCTCAAGCATCCACCTTCTGTGGGGGCTGAGTCACGCACAGTCCTCAAGCCATGGGTGAGCCTGTGCATGCACCTGCCTCCTGGCTTAGAGGGACTTCGCTTATCTGCCGGGGCGAAAAAATAAGGAAATGGGAAACATCGGGTGCTGGCGAGGCCGGTGCAGAGCTGGCTTGCAGCCAGCCCCAGCCTCGCCGTCTCCATTGTCTCATGGCTTTAATGCGTGCCTAGAAATCCAGTATTTAGGATTCAGGTTACCATTGTAAAGCAGAAAGGTCGTGCTCAGCGCCACTTGGCGTGGATTCCTCCGGCAGCTCTTTTGCCTGTGTGCCCCATGTTGGGATGGTGTTGGCAGAAGGCCTGGGGCTGTGAGGAGCACGCCTTTGCTGCCTGCACTCACCTTGTGAGTGATGCTGCTCCTGCTGGCTTTGTGATTTAGGGAGGGCAGAGGGAGGTGTCCAGAAAGCCATGCAAAGGAGAAAGTGTCAGGTCAGGTTTGCGTATGCTGGGCAGCCATGGCTGAGCATGCCTTGCTGACGAGTTTGGCAGAAAAACTGAGCAAGGCAGGAGCAAAGCATCTCTTCCTCTGGCTCTCACTTGGACAAATTTGGTGGGAGTTTCACGAGTAGTTGCTGCTGGTGACCAAGACTAGGGAAGTCTTCTGGGGCTGTTCCTCCTGATTTAATTAGTTGTCCCAGAAATGGCTGTTTTCCAGCTTTCCTCCTTTCTTATACTACCCTACTCTCAAGGGCTGGTGCCTTTTGGGTAGAGGAGCAGCTGGCAAGGCTGGACCAGAATGGCTCACAGGGGCTTTAGTGCGAAGCTGGGGATTTGGGGTGTCTGTTGCAAACCCCCAGCAACTGTAATCAAGGGCAGTTTGAAAGTCTCAGTTCTCACTTAAAAGTGATAAAATGATGCTAACAAGAAAGGTATTTAGGGACATCATCATTGCAGGGAAAACTCTGGAAACAAGTAAAAAGCCTTGTAGGGCTTAGGCATTACCAGTCTGAAAAAAATCCCTCCAAATACTTGGGATTTTTTGAGTCAAGCTTAGCAATTTTGGGGATCCAGATCCCTGATATTCAATGCTAAAGGCTGACAGTCTAGGATGCTGCGTAATGCTCAACAGGGAGTAAAAGAGAACCTGACTGCTCAAAGCATCATGGGTTATATTGAGTTGAATGGCGGCTGGCTTGGGTCCTATTTAAGCCACTAGAGGTACTGATGACGCTCAAGAGTGGTCCCAGCCAATGTCATATGGCTGTGGGCACAAAAAACTTGTAAGCAAAGGTCTGTGATGTGTGCTTTGGCCTCTGGAAGGTAATAATTGGTGATGTTTGTCCCTGGCACCCCATTCTGTAAGGGACTATGTGAGGGATGCACATCTGTGTACATGCTTGTGGAGGCGGTGGGGACAAGTCTGTATGGACGCAGACTGGCTGTGTCTGTCTTGCTCTGGGAACAGCTTGCAAAACAGCATTTGGCTTTCCCACTGCCAGGACTTGGGGGAAAAAAATACCTTTTAAAACTTATTTGATCTTTGCTTTAACTGAGAGGTCATGTACTATGTGCAGTGCTGTGGGAGACTCCGCTTAAAAGCCAGAGGAGATGCTGTCTCTGTGGTGTCCTCATGCGACCATGCAGGATCTCCCCAGGCTGCTGTAGGCATGTCCCAGATTGCCACTCGGACCAGGGGAAATGTGCTCCTTCAGTCCATTTGTGATACATTTCATAGGCATCGCCTTGGCCTCAATGGCCACTCGCTTGAATGTCCTGTAACCAGTGTAAGTTTTAATGTATCTTATGCAGAATTGTACGGGAGCTCTCCAAAACGAAGGGCAAACTGCATGCTCTTGTGCAAGCATTTCAAGCAGTTGTGGTCCTGCACTGACTCCAGGTTCGGCTTGTCAATGGCGTGGCACTGAGGAGCAGAGCAGAAATACAGAGGGCTCATGAGTGGGTGCTAGGCTGGGACCCGTCAGACTCATTTTGCTTGCCATCAGGTGGATTGGTGATGTGGCAGAGCAAGCTGAGAGCCTGGGGAGGAAACAAATGGTTCACATAGATAAGTGCTGGCGGGGGAGACCATTAGGGGACTGTTTCTTGCAAAGGGGAAATCTTTCCTGCGGCTCTCTGTGTTTCTGTAGGCTTTGGCTGTCTTCTGCCTCCTTCCACCCCCAAATGCCAGAGGTTAAAGGAGTGACTGCTATTGCTGCAAGAGCTTGAGGATATGGCAGGAAGTGGCTGGTCTCCAGTACCTAATTGACAGGATGGACCATGGCTGAGTGCTGGGAAACAAAGGCTGGGGTTTCTGCACTGTCCTCATCCTTCTTTCTTCCTTCCTGGCCCCTAGAAGAAGCCACCCTGCGGATAACAACCACAGGGTGTTTCCATAGATGTGTCTGTGGGTGTGTGGGTGTGGAGGGGACTGTTGCTGTGTGCAGTGGGACGAGGATGGTGATGATGTGCCTTATTCCAGCCTTGGGCCATGCACACTGATGGAGGTATGGAGGAACTGGCATACATCCCCTGTCCTTCAGGTATTCCCAGCAGTGGCTGTGTCCTAAGCCCTGCAGAGCATCCTTGTGTCCCCTCTGGGGAAGGGCTGCCTGTGCTGACCCATTTGGCTACGGGGCAGGTAGAGCTGGCCATGGGTGGCTGCCGCATGCAAAGGTCTGCCTGCTCCCTGCTGCAAAGGCAGAGCCCAGTGGCTGGGGTCAGCCCAGGATTGGGATTGCTGGCACCAGTGCTTAATGGGGCTGGTACCGGGAGCTGCGTGGGCTCTGCTGAGAAGGGATTCACTGCATCCTGGGGAATTTTCACACCTGCACCCTCTGATCAGACCCACTCAGTAAGTGTCACAGTGGCAGGCAGAGGGACACTGGGGTGTTCAAACTGCGTGTCGTGCTCCTGAGGGACTCATTTCATGGCTATGCAGAATTAGCCTGTGTTTTCTAGGCCACCTTTGAAAACAGCTGAAAATTTGCTTTCTGTAGCCTAAAAACTGAGCTCTCTGTTTGGCTCCTTAAGTGACAGGCAGGGACTAGAGGTCTCCTGTGACCTGCGAGCCCAACCAAGCTGTAAGTGGCTCAGTGAGGGTGGAAATGGGTTTTGCAAAGTGTTTTGAGCACAGCCAAGTTTGCTCCTGTTGTTCCCCCAGTTTGGGCATGAGTGCCACACCGGTGGTGTGCTTCCTGAACATCCCAGCTCATCCTCTGCTGCCTGAAGTTGCTAGGGCAGGAACACAGCCTTTGGCAGGGCTGTCTGGTTTGGGAAGGACCGGAGTGGTGGTCATCAAGACTGGCGCCTCATTAGTGTTGTCCCTTCATGGCTGTGCTTGGAAAAGGCGGGTGGTGATGAGGCCACCGAGCCCCGGGAGAAGGGACGTCTCCGATGACGACCACTCACATTGCCACGCAGCCCCGAGGAGCGGGAGGCTGTGTGACAGCCCGATGGAAGCTCTCTGCAGGTCCCCCTGCCCGAGGAGCTGGCGCTGACACATTTCTGACATGAACCGAGAGGAGATGCTGGCATGAGATCCCGGTCATGTCATGTGGGATCAGGTACCAAACCCGGCCGTGGTTACGAGCAGTGAAGGAAGCAGCTGCCCCCAGCACTGGTGAACATGATCCAGAGCAAACCCCGGGGCGTCTGCTCCCCGCATGTGCCTGCGGCGAGGTGCCATCCTCAAGGTCTCCCAGCCCTGCACCTTAACAGCTCCCGGGGCTCTCTGTAAATGCTGCCGGAGCGATGCTGTGGCTGCCGGAGGGATGCCGGCTATGGCTGTGATGGGTTCGTGCCGGGCTTACAGTCAGATGACGGGTGCCAGCTTTGCAGGGTGCAGGCACAAACATCTCAGGGGGATTTGCTTTCCTGCAGAGCCTTTTGCTCTCCCAGGAAGATGGAAAAATTCTGGTCCTAAAGAGACGAACAGTGTCTGCACTTTGACGGCAGACATCCCAGGAACCATAGGGAAAAAAAGACACCCACTGATTTTTTTTTTTTATATTTCTTCCTGTTTCTGTCTGCCTATCAGCCTGTCAGCCAGCTAGATGCTAATCCACAGCAGCAGCAGCACAAATAAAGCTAGACTAGAGGGATGCTAATTTATGCCTGGATTTCATGCTTTGTTTTACTTCCCCACTTTATTGGACAGAGTAGGCTTTGTGAGTGACGTAAAATGTCGCGTGTGCTCTCCCCATGGCAGGTTCCTGCACATGCAGCAGGAGAAGTTCATTTCTCCGTAGCCCCTGCAGCCTTGCACATGCCCTCCTCTGCCTCCCCTGGGTCATTCTGGGGGGGGGCATCGTTCCTGATAAACCCCCATCTGACAAGGATTCACTGTAAGTTTTGTGTGCTGCATTTAAAACCCAGGGATGTGTTTCCAGTTTGGCTGTGCCTTCTATGACGGTGCCAGCCTTTATGCATCTAAACTGTAATTTTTTACGCTCTCGCTGGGTAACCAGACTACAGCCTCTGCAATTTGCATGAATAAATGTCATGTAAAATCATCTGCTCGTGGGTAGTGACCAGTCGAAAAGTTATGTTGTAAAGCAATCTGCTCTGAGTGATCTGCAGAGCTGTTTAATGAGATGTTGAGATTTACACCTCTCAACGTCTGAGGGGAAAAGCATGTATGGATTTAAGGTCACAGCCCAGAGATGACCTAACCTATGCAATGCAAGTAGGCGAGGAGTTTTATCACTTGTTGCTTGTGAAACCCAGAGCGTTAAACTGTGCTGCTGAGCAAAATAGCCCTTGAAAGGCACTGTCTTAGAATAAAGTAATATTTAAAAGATAGTCAAATAGGTGTTAATAACAGAGGCTCTTGTGTGGTTTCCCGCAAGGGTCTTGTGTGGAATCCACAATGGGACCCTTGGGGTATCAGAAAGGAAGGATCAGCCCCCAAATGCAGGGAATGGATGTGTTGAAGGATTGCTGAGATCTTCAGCTCCTGTTAGAGGTAAAGGAAGGAGGTGCCCAAATACCCTTGAGTCTTTGTGCTTACAAGGCTGGCACTGACTTTCTCCTGCAGCCAAGGCTCCATAAGCAAAGTGGCAAATCAGCGGTGCAGGAAAGAACCAGTGAGATGAAGCTGGAGAGGGCTTTGAAATGGCCACGTTGGCTGCGAGCTGTGAATCCCCCTGCTTTTTCACTCAACTTTTCACGACTCCTGCTGACCTCTGCAGAGCAAGTCAAGGGGAAGAGCCCAGAGGTGGATCTTGTACTGAGGTCTGCCCTCAGCTTCACTGGGTTACATCCTAAGTGAGGATTTAATTGCGTTCAGTAAAAGCTGCCCAAATTTACAACATGGAAATGAGAGCAGAGTCATGAGTGTCCTTGTTTCTCTTTACCGTCAAATAGCTTTTCTCAGCCTTGAGCCCTGGCAAGCTGATCTCTGTAGGGTTTTATTTCATTCGGTGTCTGCGTTGCCCTATTAAAACCACAGCTTTGTCCCTGAGTCCCTATGTGTCGCTGTATGTTGAGCACTGATCCCTGTGTATTGGGGCAGAGGAATGTGGCAATAAAACTGCTCCCAACCACTTGATTGGATAAAATGCACAGATTTGCTTACTTGGCAGCAGCTTCCCTTTTCTAAGCAAAAATGTTTGCACAAGTGACTTTTGTTTTGTCGCAGTGGTTGTGGGAAGGAAACGTTTCGCCATCATGCATGTTCTTGGGTTTCTGGTGACGTTTTGCCCTGCCTTGTTTATAGCCATGTCCAGAAATCTCTTAGCTTTCCTCTCATAGAAACCAAAGAAAGGTCCAGGTGGAGGATCTGGCTGCAGGAGCAATGTCAGGGGAGCTGGGCCACCTCTGCCACCCTGAGGCAGGGCTCTTTTGGGTTTGCATCGCAGCTTTTCTCTGACTAAGCTGATGGACGGGAATAATTTCATACTCCTAAGGTGCATTTGTTTGTGTAGGAGGACGTGGGATTGTGGCATTTGTGTTTGCAGCTTGTACTGGGCTCCTCAACCAGGCTTTCTCTGGGCTCATATTTGCTGAAATGGGGGGAACCTCAGGGCAGCGCCGCACCTTGCGGTGCTTGCGTCTTCGCGTGCAGACGCCGTAGGTGCAGCGAGGTATCTGGCTTTGTGCGGGTCTCGGAGCCAGCCTCTTTGAGGTCTCTTTGTTTTGTCTCCCTCTGGGTATCTCGTGCAGATGCATTTGCATATATGGAAAATGTTGTCATCATCTTCTCCCCCTCCCTATCTCCTGTTCCCTGTGCTCTGCCGACTCGTGGGCATTTCCAGCTGAACGGTGTCTGCCGAGCCCAGCCAAGCGTGGTGGGCTGGGGGCTAACACCCCCCATCTGCACCTTCACTACTTCCTTCCCCAGGCATGGCTGGGGGGTGGTCAGGGCACTGGGGGCATTTTTTCCTTTTTTTTTTTGTTTCTCCTGATATTTAATGGCTGGCAATAGGCAGACGGTCAGGTCCTGAAGTGAGCCTGCTCTGCTCCCTGAGCCCCCAGCCACGGCATCCTGCTGCTCCCTCCCTTTCTTCTGGCGCTGTAGTGAGTCTGGCAGCAGCACCAAAGAGAGCAGTCCAAACCACACGGCGAGTCTGCTCCCCTGCTCAATTTAAACACTGTTTGTCCCTGCCTTGAAAGCCTTGGAGTGGTTGTACCCATAAATCCCTCACTCCTCCATGAAGATGTCCTTTCCAGGACATTTTAAGTCACTAATCCTCTCCAAGGCATCTCTGGCTCCATCTTCTCTTCCCAAACCTGTACCTGTCCCCCTACTGCTGAAGACCTGAATGGCCTGAGGCGTCATCCTTCCACTTTGCTGTCTCTCTGCACCTCTGTGCAGCCCTGCTGCTGCTCCCCCATCCCGCTGTCCGCCTTGTACTGGGGACAAGCTGGGCCATTGGAGCGGCCAGGGAAGGAAGAAGGGGGTGGAGGAGAGATGGGGCAGCTGCGGGGCTTGTGTTAGTAAACACTTCCTTGGGTTCACATTTTAATTCCTTACCCCCCCCCTTCCACATCTTCTCCCCCATCCTTTCCCTTTTCTATATGCTCGCACAATGAGACCATTGTCAAGGGGTGATTTGAATGAGGGGTCTCCGGGCATGTTCCCAGCATTGTCAAACAGAGTGGGAAAAAAAACACAACTCCAGCCTAGCCAGGAGGACCAGACCAGACTGAGACAGATGCCTAAATTAGTGACAAAGCCTTTTGAATGTCCCCCCTAGACAAGGGTTGCCTTGTGCATGCGTGCGTGTGTGTGTGCATGCTTGTGGGTGTGTATTTGTGGCTGGGTGGCAGCTTGCATGTCTCCCCATGTTAATTAGTTTTGCATGCATGTCTGATAAGGTGCCAATGAATATATTTGTACTCCTTCCATTGGCGAAAGCTGTCTGGGCGGCAGGGGAGATGCGGGGCGGTGGGGGTGTGCTCAGTGCAGCCTGGCAGCCTGGGGTAATTGAGCTGTGCGGAGCTGGGGGAAGAAGGGGTGAGGGTTGCTGTGACTTCTGGTGCATCGACGGAGCTGGGCTTCCCAGCAGTGTGATCTGCTGCTTTCGTTGCCAATCGTGGAGAGTCTAAAGGAGAACTGAGGGGTTTTTTGGTTCACTGAGTCTTTCTCTTCGTCTTTGCTGATTGTCTGGCTGAGGGTCTGTAGGCTCTTTCTTCTCCTCTGCCCTGTGTCTCTCTCTCAAGTCCCTTAAAAGGTGTTTATTTCCAATGGATTTGCATCCATCTTTGTATATACACATACACATGCGATCGCTCACACAAAGCCCCAGCAACAAAACCTCCGCCTGCTTCTCCAGAAAGGGAGTCAAATCCGCTGTCAGTTACAAAATATGGGAGGGAAGTGAAGCGTGTGGGTGCCAGGGGTGGAGCAGTGGAAAGAGGCAAATGGAAATGCAGAACAGGAGTTGGGGAGACAGAGATAACGTGCGCTATAAAGGATTTATCAACATTTGCTCAGGATAGAGTTATTAATTACCAATGCAGAGGAAAGTCTTTCTACATCCCCAGCGTATGGACCGGCACAAAATGTCATTCCTAGAGTGCTATTATCACCTCTCCATCCATCCATCCATCCGCATTCTGTAGGTTCACACAAGAGCTCATTGTACATGTAGGGATGTAAACACCAGTTCACATCTAATTAATTTCCCATCTAAATTAATTTTGCATCCTTTCCCTTAAATCGACAAGACTTAAGAGCCCATGTACAGTTCTTGAGCAGACTGAGAAGGAGCTCTAGAATGGGCCAAGAGATCTTTTCTCCTGTAGGGCAGGCTGCAGGAGGAGCAGCTCCTCTTTGTGCTCAGGGAAGCCCAGGAACAGGGGCAGAGTGAGGCTGCACCTCCCCATCGACCTGCACAGGGCATCTGTGAGGGAGCACTTGTGGGCAGCCTGAGGGGTGCCCCAAAATCCTCGTTGCCCTTCCAGCGCTGGGTATGGTGGACAACTTGTGAGTAATGTGCAGGAAAAAGGGACTCCCGTGAAGTGCAGGTTGTCCAGTTGGAGAACAAAGGCAATTTCGTGTGACTTATCAGCGATGCCTAATTGCGCAGGGTGAATAATGAGCAGCCAGGGAGGCAGCGCCGCGGTCCCTCCTGGCAGGCTGCAGCCAGTGGCTGAGCCCCACGTCTGGAAACGCTAAATCGGTGCCAGCAGCTTGTGGGCATCCTCAGAGAGGTCCAGCCCCAGTGCTCTGCATCTGTGCCCGTTTCAGAGCCTTTTGGGTGACTCCGTTGCAAAATAATTGCGTTAATCCCACATGGATGTAAGAGGGGAACCTGCTCTTGGGAAAAGTCACCCTGCGGTTGCTCAGACCTTGCATTTGCTCACAGGATGAATGAATTGTCCATGCCTGACCCAGATGCAAGGTGGCCTTTAATCACAAAAAAACAGGGACCAGCATCCTGCAAAGGGCTGGCAATTCCCTCCCTGCCTGGTGCCTTGTCCATGAGCAGGGGCCTTGCTGTGGATCCCTTCGTGCTGATCTCTCATCCCTCCACCCTCGTCTCCCATTTGTGCATCCCTGCCTCTCCTTAATTCTGCTCCCCAGTCCCAGGCAGGGCCATGAAAACCGCTTTGTCAGAGCTCCTCGCCAGGTTGATCCGAAGAAGGGTTTTTTTTTCCTCCTTTGCCTGTTGGGATGACTATTCCCACACAAGCAAAGCCTCTTAATGAATCCGTGGCAGCAAAGTAGGTAACACGCTCGCCCTGCCAAGGCTGCTTGGCACAGCTGGAGTCACGTAATCGGGCTATGCTGCCAGCCAGGGACAGGGCGGGAAGAGTTAACCTGGGGACAGCGCAGGGACAACTAATCCCCAGCTGGAAGAGTAGCAGAGACCTCCCTGTCCTTCATCATCCTCCCCCTCCATTCACACACTCTTCCTCCCTCTCCACCACATCCTATTCCACTCCCACATCCTCCCTTCACTTATTTCTTCCGTCTTTCTCATCCTCCTCTTCTCCATCGCTTTCTCACTCCTCCCCCCCGTTTCCCTCCTGCCCCCACTCTCTCCAGCACAGTCCCCTCTCACATGTTCCAGTCATGTCTCCAGAGCTGGTTTTCAAGTGGGACCGAGGGACGGTGTATTTGGGCTGTGGTGGAGGTCACAGCTATATGGGGATTGTTTAAAAGAGATTTGCCCACATCCCAGCCCATGTGACCAGCCTCAGCTGCAGGTCTCTCTTTCTTAATCTGGAGATAAGCGTGATTATCCGAGGAAGGGCTGTTCGGAGCTTTGTAACTGTGACAGGGGAGCTTTCAAGTCGCACTTTGCTGGCAGAGCAGCGTTTAAAGCCGGGGAATCAGATTCCAAGCGTGGCTTTGCATCTCTTTTCTGCTGGGAGCATGGTGCAGGGCTGGCAGTGGGGATGGGAGCTTTATTAGGACTTTGCTTATGATGCGGAAAAGGAGTTAGGGGAGGGGAACAGGAGGAAGAGGGAGGCGAAAAAATCCCAATTCACTGTTTCCCCATCGGTGGTGACACAGGAGAGATGCACTGATTCGAGACGACAAGCCAGCCCGAACCCTGGTGGAGAGCCATGAGGTCCAACAAGCCGGAGTTCTGCTTGTTTTTAGCCTGGGGTCATGTCTCCTTGTTCTGCGCTCCCCAGCTCGCTCCATCAAGGCCTTCACACAAGAGGTCTCCGGGGCCCTGTTCAGAAATGAAATGCTCTTTTAGCAGCTCCCATGGCACAGCTTCTCGGCGTGGGGTGGCGGAGCCAGCTCTGCTCCCCGAAAGGCACGTCGTGCCCCAGTGCTCGAGGCAGCTGGGTCACTGGCCCCATCCAAAGGAAGGTTTACTGGAGGGGCACCTTTGCAGTGCAACTCTGCAGCCAGGGCGGGAATGCAGGGATATATAGCCATTGTATGGCTTACTATCATATTGGTGTCTTGTACTGCTGGAGGCTGAAATATTTAACATCTCATACAAGGGGCACAGTCCCCGAAGGTTTCTTTTGCTGGGACAGGCATCAAAATAGGGTTTAGTGGAAATGTTCAGCTCTGGAGCAGGCGCTGTTCTGCTTCTATTTGCAGGCTAGAAACTCAGAGCAGAGACTCGTAACAGCACTTCTTTTGATGGAGATGGGTCAAGGAGAAAGAAACCTGGATGCACGCCAGGGGCGGGAATCTGGGGCGAGGTTGAATCAGGACGAAATGCCAATGCTTTGGACCGTCACTTGGGCAGGACTCGCTGTTCTTGCTGTATCCTCCTTGGAAATGGTTCAGCTTTCAGCACGGCAGCTGAGGCCAGCCTGAACCAAAGGACGCCCTGAATCCCTTGTGCTCCCCCACCACCCCACACCACCCTTTTTTAGCGAGTGGGAATTTGCAGGGAGAACATCAAGCAGCCCCTTTGCCTGGGTTCATTCATGAAAGGGCAGTCACTTGCCTGTGTCAGATACCAAGGGATAGAAGAGATCCCTCTTCTTCTCCTGCCATAATACACACCTCATTTTTTGCATCTTTGTGCCACGGTGGCTTGCCAGCCTTAAAGCAGCTCAGGACGTGTACCTGTGCCCACGTGTGTCTGCTGGGCAGAAGGCTCAGTTTACCTCCATCGGACGCAGAAGGGAAGCGGTTGCAAATGCATCATCTTGAGAGCAAGCTCTGAAACATCTCCCACGTTGCCTGCCTGTCCCTGGAGCCCCACACAGCTGCTCTGTGGGTGGAAGCTCTGTTTTCCTTGTGCCCCCATGAACTTTATTTTTTGCTATTTTTCTTTGTGTGCTGCTTAGATGAATCCTCTTCAGTGCCTACAGCTTATTCCAGGGCTTTGTTGAGGATCTGGCCAACACATGTAGCCTTACTCCAGGGCATGGCTCTTGAAGAAACTACGAGATGGACACAGCATCTTTTTTGTAAGACCGAACAGCCCAAATCCCAGCTCTCAGCCATGTTGCACAGATAACGCACAGATAGGGAGAACAAGGGCTCCCCTTCTGAGATCCCACAGCCCTTGGATCCGGCAGCGGGAGTGTGGGCAGGAACATGTAGGTGTTGGCATGTGCGGGCAGGAACATGTGAGTGCAAGCATGCCTATCTCTGCAGACACGGTCCCACGCCTGCCCGCGCACCAGCCTGTCCCCATGCACTCAGCCCACGTGAATCGGCCCCATACCTGCCTGAAGTTTGGGTTTGGGGGTGTAGGGCAACTGCAAGGGCTGGTGGTAAATTTAGGGAAGCAAAATAGAAGGTATCAATGGAATGATCTGTTTGGCATGCGGTGAGGGAAGGTTTCCTGATGCAGCACATGGGAGAAGAGGCTAAAAAAGGGAGCAGTGTGGTAGAGACGGGTGTGAGATCAAAGGCTGCGCCAGGGCCGAGAGGGCAGGAAGGTGGCAGCCAGGAGCAGTTTGTGCTCCTGAGTGTTGGGTGATGCCAAGGAGAGGGAAGGAAAAGCACTGGCTGCTCTGAATGAAAGCCATCAAGACGATGGAGAGGACGAAGCAGGGAAGGCAGAGCAACAACCACAAAGTTTGGAGATTTTTGGAGGAGCAAGTGGATGGGTCTCCATGCTGGGGTGGAGAAGGGGGCTGGCACCCAGTGAGGATGTGCAAGGTGGTTCTGGCCCACAGACAGGGAGCCAGCACAGAGCTCTGCAAGCTGGAGGTGCAGGGGGGCTTTGGGACAGAGGGGCTGTCATGGTGCCAGGGTGGGTGGTTTCCCAAAGCTGAGCTGAGCCCAGAAGCTGGGATGTGACCAGCGTTTCCAGAAGAGAGAGAAAGAGCTTGGGTTGGGTTGGGAAGAGCCAAGTCATTTCTCCAAACACCACATTAGGCCAGATGCTGGGGTTTGAGCACAAGCTGAGGACTAACACATGCAAGGGCCTGGAAAGTTCATTCTCCCTCCTTGTGCCTGCACAGCATCCCTGCACCGTGCTGGGGTTGCAGCCTGCCCCATGGCACTGAGACCTTCTGGGGACCAAGGAGTCCTTCTGGGGACCAAGGGGTCCTCCTGGAGACCAAGGGGAAGGCAAGAGCTCTGGCAACTGCATTTGGATTCTCCTTAACTCACACAAGTGTCCAGCATCATGGATAGCTGAGACCCAGGGTTGTTTCACGCCCTTGCTGTTGTTCAGGGCCATTTCTTACAAGGCCTCTGGTACCTCAGTACGTGATTCCGGTTTTTGTGATTGATTAAAAGCAAAAATCTTGACCAAAAAAGCCATAATGTTTGCTCGCAACCTGATTGCCATAGTAACGGAGGTCCTGAGGACACCTCTGAAGTAGGTCACCACAGGCCCCGTTTCACTGCATCTTCTGGCATGGCACGGCTCTGTATAAGGGGTGCTCCCACTGTGGTCCAGCCAGGCATTGCCCTGGCACAGCCCAGACCTGCTCTGGGAAGGCCAGGCTGGGGAGCTGCCCTCCAGTGACAGCACCCAAGGGTCCTGTCCTGCACCCTGGTCACAGGAAACTTCTGTCCCTCCTGCTGCCCCCATACCAGCTCGCTGGTGTCCCCCAAGTCAGAGCTCCATTCCCAGCCTACCCTCTCCCCATCCCCCACCACCTCGCTGCCTCCCTCCCCCCTTTCCCCCAGCGCCTCTCCTCCTGCTTTGCATAATTTTCCATTTTCAGTGTCCCCTTTTCTTTTTCTCCTCTCCATATGGTGCATCCCCCTCTCTGCCTGGCGCAGGAGCCGTCCTTAACAAGCTCGGCAAAGCCCTCTCTCTCAGGGTCTGCACATGAAAGATGCTCTGTAAAAACAGAGGCTGGGACAGAGCCCCCCCTTTCTCCTCCTTGATTTATATGGGGCCGGGATGTGGGAACGTTTCTGGGTCGCGCTTTGGAGCTGCCGGGTGCCCATGCCTGTTTTCTCCACCCATTCAGCGCAGACCCCTAAGGCCAGCTTGTCCCCTGCCTTTGATCTGCAATGCAGAAAGAGCGGCCAGGGCAAGTTTGTGCCTCTCTCATCCCGTCCGAGCCTTCGTTTTGGCTGGCAGAGAGGGATGCCCTGTCCCCACCACACCAGGGAGAGGCTGTGCCCTTCTCATGGTCTTTTCAGCTGGCTATTTCAGCTGCCTCCTCCATCCCTGGCACCCTGAGGACCTTCAGCCCCACCAGATCCAAGGCGCTGGGTCTTGGCGAAGCCGCAGGTCGTGGGGTTTGCAATACACAGCGATTTGGCGTGTCTAACCCATCACTGCCCCTCTCCTGCTTGGCCACGAATGCTTCCCAGCAAGCAGATGAGCCAGGGACCGGGCGAAGGGTGCCGAGGCTGGCGATGCCTGCCCAGCATTTGATGGGTTAAGCCGGTCTCCAGCTAATTTCTCCCAGCGGCTCCCCTCCTCCTCACACTTCTGTATGCAGCAGGCAGGGCCTCAGCGCAGGTTCCTGCACTGAGCTGTTGCCAGGGGAGTAGTTAGGCGAGTCTGAGCTATGCAGGGAAAAGGCCCGGGCTGTCAAAGTGTCTGAGATGAACCATAGCCCGGTCCCCCTGCAGCTGGGCCCAAGCATGCATCAGCCCTTGTTTGGAGCCTGGGAATGGCAAAGCCCAGGGAGGTTCAAGGGCAAACTTGCTATTCATTAGTCAGGGGTCCTTGACGTTCCCACTCTCTGTCTCCCTTCTTCTTCTTCTTCTCTTTTCTGTCCCTCTTTTGACAGATTCCTGGGTGCTTTTGGGGAAAACTCCCCTCCTCCTCGCCCTAGCAAAAGCCCTCCACATAAACTTCCTCAGCAGACAAGGCGGGAGGACAATAACGGCAGGGCTGCGATGCAAACGAGAGCCGGCGGAGCGGCCGTGTCCCTCGGGTGTCCTTTCTCCCCGGTCCTCCCCGCGCTGCCGCGGGAGAGCCAGCCAACACATTCATTTCGCTCGGCTTGCCCATCGCTGATGTTTTATTATCTTGATGCTTGCAGGAAATTGTAACTTGAGATAAGAAAAATGTCAGCCGCCTTCTCCTCTCTCCCGTAGCCCAAAGCGCTGGGAAGTTCCTCGGTAGGAAATGTAAATGCTTGCCCAGGTACACAGGACGAGCGTGAGATGGAGGGAGCCTCGGGAGGCCACGCCAGCATCTCCACCAGGAGATAAAACTCGCAGCGTAGGCGTAACACAGAGCCTCCCTCCGCCCTGACGAACAGAATATTTCATAGCTCTTAGAAGCCGAAGCTCCCTTGTAATTATCCAAAGCAAACAGCACGTGTTATTAGTTTAAAATGATTTTTTTTTCTTCCCCCCCCCCTCCCCGGGCCCCTGGAGCAGAATGGAGGTGTAATTGTGCTAAGGAGTTAGCAAGGGAGAGCGCAGCTTTTGGTCACATTCAAGTTGGAGGGCTTGAGCCAGGGAGGCGGTATGAAAGGCTGGTATTTGCATAAGCAGCGTGCATCCCTACAAAAAAGAAAGATATCAGGGGCTTGCAAAATTCAATCAAGACTGGGCGGGAAGGGGGGGGGG
>NW_010197941.1:0-2281 GCF_000695765.1 Mesitornis unicolor | reverse complement strand
GATGAAGGTGATCTTCTCCTCCTGCCCGGGGGACGGCGTGCGGGATCGGGAGCGGGATTCGGATGTGGACTCCGACGGGGAGCTGCGAGCGAGCAAGGAGGGGTTCGGTTGCCAAAATATTCCCAAAATATTCCCAAAATCCCGGAGAACGGACTCAAACCCATGGCCGCCGGCGCTCACCGTTTGTAGGGATCGTAGGTGGGGCTGTCTCGCCGCGCGTAGCTGCCGGAAAAGAGGGGTTAGGGCTGGAAAATTTGGGAATTGGATGGGATAAAACCCCCACCCTGGGGTGGATACGGGCCCTAGGAGCCCCGTTTTGGGTGTAGGGCTCACCTGGGGGGGCTGATTTTGCGGCCTTTCAAGCGTTTCTCCCTGAATTCCCTCCTCTGGCGCCGCGAGCGACGGCCCTGGGGGAGCGACCGGGGCTTAAAAATCCCTCATGGGTGCCCCTGCCAAAATTTAGGGGGGGGTTTCAAGGCAAAATTTGGGGGGACCCCTCCATTTCCTTACCGAATACATCGCTTTTTCCTCTTCCAGCGCTTTGGCGTTTTTGATGGCTTCCGCTTCCTCTTTGTCCTTCCGTAGCATCCTTTTTCCACCCGAAAAATGGGGATAAATTCGATTTCAGAATATTTTGGGGTGTTTGGGGGCACCCCCGTGTTAAAAACGGGTCAGGAAAGAGGGGATTTGGCCTCGTTTGTACCTGACAAAGTCCCCTTCGGCCATGCCGTAGGTGGTCGCCTGCTTGTTGAGGTCGGCCACTTGCTCCTGGTTGAGCTCGTCCACGTCCACCTCCACGTCTGCGAGCAGAGGAGCTCAGCGCCCCAAAATCTCCCCCAAAAAACAGGTGAAATCACCCCCAAAAAAAGGGTATTTTTTCAGTTACCGATATCGGGGATGACTTCGTCTTCGTCCGTGTTGCTGTCGTCCTCGGAGTCTTCCTCGTCACCGCGTTTCTCCAAGGAGTTTTCCAGCTCGGCCACGGTGCTGTCCTCGTAGGTGTAGCCGATGGAGGCCTTTTTCTCTGCTAATCTGGGGGGAAAAATGGGCAATTTTGGGGTTGGAAATGGCTTTTGGGGTCATCAAGGACCAATCAGGACTTGGCCACCGCTAAATTGTCCCCCCAAGTGTGGTTTTTGGGCACCCCCAGTGCCCAAATTCCCCCCAAAATTCAATTTATTGCCACAACTTGAGGCCGTTGCCCCCAAATTTGTGTGCCCCACATCCACGCTCCACCCCTCAATGTCCTTTTTGGGGTGAAAGACCCCAAAATTGAGCGCAGGATTGGAGGGGGTGGCCTCACCAGTATAAGGGAAAGACCCTGTACTGGTCCTGCTGGCCACATTATGGGTGTCAGTGGCCACTTCGGTGGCCCAGTATGGACCAGCATCCCCAGTTGCCTCTGCCCAGTTGCTCCTCCTCACATTTGGGGTTGTCACGACCCCAAATTCAAGCCCCAACCCTTGGTTTCCTTGAGCCAAAACCCCATCAAATCCCACCTAACCAGGACCAGTTTAGCACTGGGACCAGTTTAGCACCGGGGGCCACGTCCCCAGTTTGGTCACTCACTTCTTCTTCTCGTCCTCATTGGGTTTTTGGAGCCCCCCGTAGAGTTCGTCGATGTAGATCTGGTAGAGGCACTGCTCCTCTGAGACTGTAACCACACAGGGCCGTTAATGAATTAATTAACTCCATTAATTAACGAAGTGAGAGGCCTATGGGACACTCACTGCCGGCGAAGTCGTTCTGCACCAGGCCCCGGTACCGCTCGTAGTTGCATTTCCTCTCGTCCGACTCCTGCTCGGGGGAGCTGCAACCCAAAGTTTGGGGGCTCAAAAAACCTCCGGAGATGGAAAATTTCCCCTTTTCCCCCTCAAAATTTTAAGACTCTCATTAGGAAAAATTAAAATTGCTCAGATAGTGGCTGGGATTGGCCCGAAAAAGCCCAGAGTTGCCCTCCAAAAACCCCACCATGGCCCCCAAAAACCCCACCATGGCCCCAAGAAAATCCCAAAGTTGGCCCCCAAAAAATTCCCACAACTGCCCCCAAATATCCCCAAAACTGCCCCCAAAACCATCCCAAAACTGCCCCCCAAAACATCCCAAAACTGCTTCCAAAAACCTCATAAATGGCCCCAAAAAATCCCCAAAGTTGCCCCAAAAAGTCCCACAGTTGTCCCCCAAAAACATCCCAAAATTACCCCCCAAAAAATCCCACAATTCCCCCCAAAACCCCCATAATTCCCCTAAATATTCCAAAATTGCCCCCAAAACCGCCCCC
>NW_010197940.1:0-6353 GCF_000695765.1 Mesitornis unicolor | reverse complement strand
CGTTCTGTGATTCTGTGATTCTGTGAATAAGGACTAGTCTCTGACTTTCTTTTATGTAGGAAAAATGTTCCCTTTTCTGTGATAAGCATACAGAGCACACCTGATGTAGGAGACCAGGCTGAAGTGATTCAGAAAATGAAGTTTCTTGTCTATTTTCTAATGTTCAGTAGTGGTAAAGCCTTCATCCTTTATACAGTAAGGTCTGTGTTCTGGAATACTTATGGATTTCTCCATTAAATAAATAATGCATTAAAAGATGGAATGCTGAGACTGAAGAACAGAAGCCAGAACTACCCATTCCTACCTGAGTTTAGTAAATTCTATGAAGTTTGGTCTTTCTTTTTTTTGCCTTTTTTCAGGTCAAGGCCAAATGAATATTGCATACTTTCCTATTCACTACACTGGGACAGATTCAACAGGAGGGATGAAGGCACTTCAGACATATGCATTATAATCAGATACGCCTGGTAAAAACCCTTTTGAAAACTATTTTCCTTCCCTCTTCAAAATGTAATTGATCTCTCAGTTCTCTAACAAAAAGAATTACCTCAGTAATTATTAATACTGTATCTCAAAATAACAGTAGCCAAAACTTCAACGTAAGCCTGAAATGGCATATAAAGGCACAGCTGGTATAATACCCTAGACCTTTCATTGACTTGACAGTGCTGGGTCTCACTTTACTTTTTTGATCTTTCCTTCGACTGAGCTGGTTTAGGTTTGTAAAATGTCCCTAGTGACCAATTGTCTATTGCTTGACTGTTGTAAATGAAGCCCTGGGTAAACTACATATGGCAAGTGTCTGATGCCCCTAGGCAGTCACTTCATAACAAATAGCAGCCGTGTCTCTCAGCTGTGGCTGGGGGGACTGTTGTGTAGCTTTCAGACTTAAGTAAGGAACCAAAAAGAATAAAGCAGATGGGCACAAGAAAGCATAAAGATGCATGTTTGAAAATTTAAGTGTGTGATAAAAGCTGTCTTAACCAGAAGAAGCCTCCACTATGAACATTATACTCCTAGCAAAAACCTCATGATGATGCTGACTCATTGCTACCTTGCACCCCCAATCATCCTCAAGTAAAAATAGGTGTGTTAACTTTGGGATTCAGAGAAATATTGGCTGAACATTAGACCAAATGGGGAGATACTAGGATGTTTTTTGCGTAGCAGTTGTAATAATACTATTAGTGAAACTTTTATGTATTAATTAGATAATGTTACCTATTACACTGTTAAAATATTAAGTGTATGAACAAGGAGTTCTTGTTTCCATGTGTCTGATAGGTTCCCTTTTGCCCAGAACAAGACTTAGAGTACAACTTGAGAACATATCTACACCAGGTCCTTTGTGAACACTGGCTTATATTTTTTCAGTTTCTACAATCCATTGTGGTATAAATAAGACTTGGGCAGACCAATGCTTATATAGGTCAGTTTTAGCAAAACCAAAGCATAAGAATAGATATAAAATAATTTTATATTTTAATAATAGAGGAATCTTCCATCATGAGGCACCTCTGAAGGTAATACTGTGTGAGATATTTTATGCTGCAATATCAGCCCAAGTCCTATTTTGGAACAAGCTTTAAATTCATTTTAAAATTGACATTATATAATTGATGCAGGAAACAAGAGTTTTCAGTGCTGAAACAATAGATGAATGATTGAATCTTACAGACTGGATAATGTTCAAATTCAGTTTTGAGACTGGTCCCAAGCTACAACTTTACTCAGGAGTTGTTTGTGAGAGTGCTATCTTGCACAGCCAGATACTGCCCTAGGGCTACCCTGAACAATTTGACTGCATAGATAAGCAGATACTTGGAATGCTCCTTCACACCCTCTAATTCACTATTGTAGATGTAACCTCCTTATATTTGCATTTGCCAGTCACCAGGGAACAAGGGAGGGGGCTCAGAAGGAAATCAGGGAGCACAGCTTCAGTATTTTTCTCTCTCAGTTGAATGCCATATTCATTAGATGAAAGAAATGCTTTCATGTCTTTCTCCTTCTGGTTAAATGAATATAACTGTTTGATTGTAAGATTCCTCAGCTTCTGCAAAAGACATGCAATGCACATTTGTATAGAATGTCTTAGATCCTGCCAACTTTACTTAATTAGCATTCTTAGTACTAGTATATGATTATGCAAAAAGTTCCTCCTACACTGCTGCTTTTAACTGGACTCAGTAAAATCTGAATGTGTTAGGATAGTGTGAGCATACCTATGGGAATTTAATTACAGGTTGAGGAAGCTACAAGGGATCTCAAGAGGTCATCTAGTCCATCTCTCTGCCCTAAGGCAGGATTATTTATGCTTATGTTATGCCTGACAGATATGTGTCGAACTGGTTCTTGAGGACTTTGAGTGACAGAAACTCCACAGGTTCTCCAGGCAATCTATTCCATATTTCCAATACTCTTTACTATTAAATGCTGTGAGATTTCTGTGTGGTTTTTCTGTTGTTTTTCTAATATCTAACATAATTCCTTTAAGCTATCATTTAAACCATGATGTCTTGGTTTATTTACCATTAATATGGAATAAAAAAATGTTGGGAGGTTTCCCTACTAATAATTATGAATTCTCAGGTGCCTCAGTACTTCATACAGCAAATACTGGGACCGATACTGTTTAACAACTTTGTCAGTGACATGGGCAGTGGGATTGAGTGCACCCTCAGCAAGTCTGCAGATGACACTAAGCTGAGTGGTGCAGTTGATACGCTGGAAGAAAGGGATGTCATCCAGAAGGACCTGGACAGGCTGGAGAGGTGGGCCCATGCCTACCACATGAAGTTCAATAAGGCCAAGTGCAGGCTCCTGCATCTGGGTAGGGGCAATCCCAAGCACAAATACAGGCTGGGCAGAGGATGGCTGGAGAGCAGTCCTGAGGAGACAGACTTGAGGGTGTCAGTCAATGAAAATCTCAACATGAGCTGGCAATGTGCACTTGCAGCCCAGAAGGCCAACTGCATCCTGGGCTGCATCAATAGAAGTGTGGCCAGCAGGTCGAGGGAGATAATTCTGCCCCTCTACTCTGCTCTTGTGAGAACCCACCTGGAGTACCGCGTCCAGTTCTGGGGCCCCCAGTATAAGGAGGACATTGAGCTGTTGAAGCAGGTTCAGAGGAGGGCCACGGAGATGATCAGAGGGCTGGAGCACCTCCCCTATAAGGACCTACTGAGAGAGTTGAGGCTGTTCAGCCTGCAGAAGACAATGCTTCTGGGGGGACCTTATTGCAGCCTTCCAGTTCCAGAGGTCATACAGAGAAGCAGGGGAGAGACTTTTTACAAGGGCAGGTAGCGATAGAACAAAGTACAATGGTTTTAAACTGGAAGAGGGTAGACTTAGACTAGATATTAGGAAGAAATTCTTTACTGTGGGGGTGATGAGACACTGGAACAGGTTGCCCAAGGAAGTTGCCCACTGGAAGTGTTCAAGGCAAGGTTGGACAGAGCTTTGAGCAATCTGTTCTAGTGGGAGGTATCCATGGCAGGGGAGTTGGACTAGATGATCTTTAAGGTCCCTTCCAACCTAAACCATTATAGGATTCTATGATTCTATACTACCTTGTGTCTTTTGGTCCCAGAGGAATTTTTATTAAAAACTTACATAAGAATTAATCTATGGTAGATCTGTGTGTACCCTAAATACCTAAGGGTTTTTTTCACAGACTGGAAGAGAGAAAACAGTTGTGTCTGTTGTAGGTGCCCAGGTAATGGCAATGGGGGCTGCAGGGGTAGCCTCTGTGAGGAGAGGCTAGGGCTGCCTCATGTCAGACAAAGCCGACTCCAGTTGGCTCCAACGAACTCAGCACAGGGCACAGCTTAGCCCCTCAGCCAAGAAGGTGGCACTTCAAGGAAAACAAGTTTAAGAAAGGACAAAACACTGCAGGGTAGAGGGAAGAGTGAGGAAAAAAGAGTTTTCATCAAGCTAATTTAGACAGTGTACATCAGGTTAGTAGGAATAAATGCAGTGAGTGTCTATGGCTAGACGACATGTAGTTCTTCATCCTCTGCTTGGGCCTCTTAATTTGAACCCTAGATATTGTTTGAATGTTGAGATGCAGGGAAGTATTCAAGTCTGCATAATTAGACAGTAACAAAGCATTTCAGCATTAGAGAGGGTAATTCTTAATAAAGTAAAGAATTACTGAAGCGCTTCTGCAGAAAAAAAAAGATAAGAAATAATTTTAGTTGTTACTCATTTACTTTTATATGAAATATCAGCTAGACTTTCTATAGAAAATGTTAGGAATATGGCATTTAATTTTCAGAATTAAGCAATTTAAACTGGGCACAAAAGGTGCACAAAGTACAGCCTTCAACTCTTAGTAGGCACTTGCATGCACAAACTGGTGATTATTTTTCTTAAAATTATTTACCTATGCATCAGCCATTTGTTTTATGTGCACAGTTATCTTTATTCATTTGCATCCCTTTCCAGATGTATTTTGTGGTCTGGTTATGAAAACTGTCAGAAAAGATCGGAAAGAAAAGTCTATGAAGAAAATGGAAAGTATTTTAGTGAAAAAGTGGAGAACAGTATTGATGGAAAATGAACAGTATAAAAGAGAGAAAAGAGGAAGAGAGAGGACACAGGGGAAATGTAAAGTGTTCACAAGAAAATTAATATTATGCTGAGGGCTATATGTGTCCTCTTTCTATAAATATATTGTAAACAAGAAATAAATAAGCAAACTAACAAACAGCATACTGTGTGACTATAGAAAGAAATGCCAGAAGTAATAAAGAGCCAGTTGCAATGTATTAAATGTCAAGAAAACTAGAGAGTTAGAATGACTGCAGAGCAAAGTGAAAAAAAAATAGAAACATAAAATAGAACAGAATAGCATAAAAATTAAAACAAGATAAAACAAAAAAAGGATATGTGAAATTAGGTAAGAACTTTCACAAACACCAAGAAAAAAAATGTTTAAAGTACAGGAAGAAAAGAGGTCACTGAGACTGCGGAGCATGTAAGAAGTAGCCAATTCATTTGCCTTGTATAACATCCTTGAGGTACAGCTAATCTGCAGGTGAGCTAAGGCATAACTCAATCATTTTTGGGCAAAATTTCCAAGCAGTTAAAAGTACTGGCTCTCAGAGTATAATGCTGTTTTTCATACATCCTTCCACCCAAGATTCAGTACAGTAAATAACTCTCTTGAACAGTGTTTGCTTATCTAGTTTTCTGAAACATGAAATAGCTGGAAGATAGAAGGAGTTGTTCCCTCTGATGTTCCTTTTGGTGTGTTCAGATTATTTTTTTCTCCTCTGATGTTCTCTGCTAGTGCTTAACATAAGCATGAACCCAGCTCCCAGTATTTTCTTTTTGAATTTTATAGGAAAGATGCATGAAAAATAAAATAAGCTTTGGTAGAAAGTTTATACCCAGATAGCAATTCTGGATGAAATGGAATAAATTTGTTATTTTTATGATTCCGTTATTTTAATATTAACTCATCAGTGCTAGAATTCATTGTTACATTTAAAAGACGTAAATACAGAGTGATTACTGAACAGGCTTTACAGCAGTTCTATGTGTTTCTAGATAGTAGTTTTCTACTCTACCAATATATGTATTTAAGTCATTTTGATCTGATCATCCTAAAATAGCCATATATTTATGAAAGTTAACATAGAAATACTCACTTATCCTACTTTAATATTTTCTCCTTGATTTCTCAATAATAGGAAATTATTATTATTATTTCTATCATTCACAAATATTCAAATTAATTTAAATTTAATTTTAAAACTTCTCCACAGCTTTTGCAAACCTCCAGAAGTAGTTACACTATATTATTTAAGCCTTAAACTGCACAAGATCAGAGAGCTTCTACTGAAGTATTGCGATGGTTAAGATGACAGCCTACAATGAGATATAAATTGACTTTTATTTAATTATTGTTTTTTTATTTTTAATCCTAAGGTTTTCTTCAATTATGCGCTAGATAGATCAAATGGTTGAGAACTAACAAAGGGTTCAGAATTTCTAAATTTAATAGATTGGCTCAGAAAGAAAAACTAGATGTTTTAAATCTATTTGAAACAACAACAAAAACAACAACCAACGAACAAAACAGAAAAAAAATCCACCAAAAATCAAGCCAAGCAAAATCTTCCTTCAATAGGTGATTCATTTCCACAGAAAGAACCGTTAGATTTGGCTTACTATAATACAATACTTTCTTATTTGATAATTCCAGACATTACACATTTCAGTTTTCTAAATGTTCTTTATTACAGAACATTTATTATCTCAGAATGCTTTTGCACCAGTTTAAGTGAGCTGTTGGCCAGTTTTTAAATAGGGAACAGAATCACAATCACAGAATATTAGGAGTT
>NW_010197939.1:0-1585 GCF_000695765.1 Mesitornis unicolor | reverse complement strand
GAGCCGGCCCGCAGGGGGGACTCGCTCCGGCCGGGACAGCTCGGGGTGCGGGGGTGGGCAGCGGAGGCAGAATTCTGCTCCGGAGCCTCCAGTGCGATCATAAATCCCCCGCGTTTAAAGAGACACCCCAGCCTCCTTGTGCACCGGGGTACTACAGTTACATATTTATGGTTTAAGGGGTTATTTTGCCCATTAAAAAAAAAAAAAAAACCAACACAGAAAACCAGCGCTCAAACCTCCGTCTAGTCCCGTTGCTTCAGGGCTGTGCCTAGACAGAGTCTGGCCATGACAATGCTTTGCAGAAGATCTGCCTTCCTGGAGCAAGACAGTTGTTGCTCAAATTTATTGTCTTTTAAAAACTGTGCGTACAAAGAAATGGGGGAGGATGGAAAAAAATATTTGTCAGAATACCAGAAGATACCTTTCTGGAAACAAAGGCAAGGGGAATCATCTCAATTGCAAATCCATCAGGCAAGGACCAAATAATATTTATAGGAAGGCATTCAAAAATACAGTGCTTTTAAATAACAACAACAAATGCTTGCTACAGTTGGTACAGCGCAGCTTAATAAAAAATTAGCCTTACTGACAGTCTTGTCAACATCTTAAGTAAATTATCATAGCGATGGTCTTTGGAGAAGAGAACCCACACTCCTTGCTAAAACACCTCCTATCATTAATCTTAAACCACTTGAAGATTATGATGGAAAGAATGGGATCAGTAACCATTATCATCTCAAATGGCTGTTAAAAACTCTGCTGTTTATTTTTGCAACCAAAGCGAATGTATCTGGGAAATGCAGAAAAGGGAAGAAAGGAAAACACAAGAAAGGCAGAACAATTGAGGCGAATCCTGTTGCAACCTCGATGATAAACACATGGAAAAAGCTGTTACTGCTCTGTGGATTGCTGGAATTTGGGTAGACATTAGAAAAATAAACAAAGCGATGGCTCCGCAACAGTTCTGTTAAATGCACCGGTACACTCAAGGAAAGGTAACTTCTTAAAATTAATTGTATTTTCTTTAACATTTGGTATTTGCCTTTATCTACATCGATGATTTGATAAAGAACAAACCTATTAAAAAAGTGGTCGCACCTTTCACTGCTCGTAACTGAAAATAAATTCATTTTGACCATTTCTTGCTCATATTTTTGTATGCATTGCGTGTTTTCCAATAATCGTCAGAATACAGCCTATACTATAATTTTATGAGCATCCGACATACTCGAAACGTTTGCTCAGAGTGAAACCTGAGCGACCTGTGATTTTTATTGTAATCTCTCCTGTTAGAATACCATTCCTCTTTGAAATGCATTTTTACAGCTGAAAAATAAAATACTTCCCCCCCCCCTCCCTCCCTTGTGAAACTACTTCCAGGATTTGGCAGAGAAGAGCGAATCTGCTGGTTTAGGGACACTCGACCTGAAATGTTACCAACGGATCTTTACACCTCCAATGAATCCACAAATCGATGTGAGCGGGGCACGCGTCTGAATACAATCAAACGCAGGTTTTTGAAGTTATTCTTTCAAAATGCAGAAGTTCACACGAAGCCTTTGAAGAACAAGATGCACCCCAGCCG
>NW_010197938.1:0-1051 GCF_000695765.1 Mesitornis unicolor | reverse complement strand
CTCTCTCTGACCCTTAAACAGAGACAACTTTTTTTCTTTTTTTGAAGGGAAGCAGAGGAGGAGGGAAATGTTATCCTGTTAGCAGCCACAAGTCATATGCAGCTTAAAAAAACGCAACTGTTGTTTCACTCAGAAGAATAATTTTTTGGTTCCCAGTAGAGGAATAACAACTGACAGTACAATTTCTTATTAAGGATCAAGCAATATAAAACAGGAGATTAAAGAAAAACACAAAGCACCTACAGAAGGTTAGATTTAATAATGAACTTCCAGGCTGCTGCATTGTGGCAAGATATTGCTGCCTGGCTAGAGAATCTGGTTGTAAAAGTACGTCAGTTGGATACCCGTGTACCTAAAAGTTGAGAAACTGAAAAACATAGAAACAACCAGAAAGTGGATTGGACTGCTAAGATTAAAGTATCTCAAGTGACCTGGATTGGCAACAGAGGAGTGAATTATTTTTAGTTTCTGAGAGGATTGCAGTGTTCTATGTAATGAAAACAAGTTCGTATTGTAATGTTAGCTGGGATAGAGTTATTTTCCTCATAGTAGCTAGTGAGACTTTGTTTTGGATTCATGCTAACAAGAATGTTGATAGTGCACCATGTTTTGTGTGTTGAAGAGTAGTGTTTATACTAACTTAAGGATGGTTTTTCAATTTTTGCCTGCAGTTGTGCTCCTAGTTACCTTTGGTTGGTTGGTTGGTTGTTTCCCCTTCTCTCTGCACAAGAAGATGCTGGGGGAAGCAAAAGCCCAGGGTTTTCTGGGACAGATGACCCAGGAGAGATGACCCGGGTGTGATCCAAGCTGACCAACAGAAAGCATTCTATGCCATATAAATCACACTTACTATAAACTGGAAAGATTGCTGGGAACAACCTCTCTATTCTTCAGATGGCTGTCATCTAACTTATTCAGTTCCTGAGGCTTACTGCTGCCTTGTTACATATGCATTGGTGCACAGCCAGAATCTGCTGAGTGTAACTTCAATTGCTTTATTATTATTCCTATTTTTATTACAATTTGCTATTATTATTATTATTATTATTAT
>NW_010197937.1:0-866 GCF_000695765.1 Mesitornis unicolor | reverse complement strand
GGGGTATTTGGGCACTGGGGGGCACTGGGAGGGAGATAGGAGGGGTTTTAGGGACACCGGGAGGGGATCTGGGGTTACTGGGAAGGGGTTTGGGGTCACTGGTTTATACTGGGAGGAGACTGAGATGTACTGGTTTATACTGGTTTGAACTGGTTTATACTGGGAGGGACTGGGAGGCGATTTGGGGCCCTTGGGCCTTGTCCTCTCCTGACCCCTGACCTTTGACCTCCTGTAAGCCCCGCCCCTTTTAACCCTTGAACCTCCCTTAACCCCATGGCCCCGTGACCTTTGACCCCTGAACCCTCGGCTTCCCGTGAGCCTTTGGTGTCACGTGACCACGTGACCTTTGACCTCTGACCCCCATTGGCCACTGACCTTTGACCTTTAACCCTTTAACCTCCCATAACCCCATGACCTTTGATTTCCTGTGACCTTTGACCCTTGACCTCATTTAACCCCTGACCTTTGACCCCCATGGCCTCCCATGACCCCGTGACCTTTGACCCCTTGATGTCACATGACCCCATGACCTCCCTTAACCCCTTGACCTCCCATAACCACGTGAGTTTTGACCCCATGACCTTTGACCCCATGACCTCCCATGCCCCCGTGCCTTCTCCTGACCCAGTGTCCTTTGACCCCTTGACCTCCCATGACCCCTTGACCTCCAGTGACCCCATTTTAACCCTTTCACCTCCCTTAACCCCTTGACCTCCCTTAACCCCTTGACCTCCCATGACCCCATGACCTGATCCCGTGACCCTTGACCCCATGACCTTTGACCCCGTGACCTCCCATGACCCCGTTTACCCCCTGACCTTTGACCCCCAACCCCATTTAACCCTTTCACCTCCCCTAACCCCTTG
>NW_010197936.1:17672-25428 GCF_000695765.1 Mesitornis unicolor | reverse complement strand
CTGCTGTCCACCAGGACTCCCAGGTCCCTTTAATGGGAAACACAAGTTTCTCCAAAAGAGGCACATACTATGAATATAGTTATTTATGCATGAGGCATCTTCATTTTTCCACCTATTAAAAATATAGCAGTTTTACTGTGTTTGTTCTTTTTTATTTAGATAGATAACTATAGAAGTAGTTGTAGAAACAACATCAAAAGGCAGGTGTAACATCAGTAAAACTGGAGAGACTCTGAGGTTGGACTACAGGAAACATCATGGTTGCACTGGATAGGGATGGGTCTTTCACCTGAGTGAACTGCTGGACAAAGCAGACCACCCTGTCACAAGGTCTCAGGAAAGAAGGGAAACCCAGTGGCCCAGAAGAGCTCTTTAGCCAACACGGCTTACATCCACCATTCCACACCTGGCCTGTCTAGAAGCCATATGCCAGAAAAAGCAGCTTTATTCACAGATATCATAGAGTTTACACCAAGCTCTGGCCAACATAGTTATCTCACTTCTACAGTACATTTGTTGCCTGTACTTTTAGCTATGCCAGCAAAGCTTTTTGTGATAAACAAGGCCTAGAAGCTGCAGTGACAGACAGACATGGCAGCCATCAGGGATGGGGGCCCCTAGATAAGGGTACTAAGGTACTCTTTAAAAAAAGTGAGTAAACCTCCCTGCTCCACAGCATGGCTATCCTTCTGTAAGCACATGTTGTTTTAGCAAAGATATAAAGAAATCCATCCCTAGACTGACAGCCCATTCTCAGCAGAACCACAGGCTCAGTAGCAGCTGGAAAACAACCTTTACCAGAACAGCTTGTTCTGCTGAGGGCTGTGGGAACAGGGAAACTAAGAGCCTTTCACCAAAGCACTTCTAAACTGCCAGCATATTCCCTGTGTTTAAACTAGGATGACTTTTCCAAAATAACCTACTGGGGAGAGAGGATCCTTGAGAAACTGCTGCAGACCAGTTACGACAGAGCATTTCCAAGCTGTATTTGTAAAGATGAATTACCTCTATAATAGCTTTTTTAACACAATCTAAGAAACTGTGGAAGCATATGAATAATGAAAGCAATTTCTTATCAAATGTCTACAACTCTATGAAGATGTAAATATCCCTTTACTGTTATACATTTTAATAATTCCTTTTAATTTCAGATGCAAGCAGCAATCCATGTTTTGAACTGTAATGCCCGTAACTCAGCCCAGGGAAGATGCACATGCACTCGTGCTCTCTCACATACACACACCAGCTGCTAAACAGCACTGAGCTATGAAGGAGCTGTTAATACGCCAACAAATACATCATTTGCTGCTTACAGATTAAACAGTATATGGTATCCAAAGCCAAAAAAGTATATAGAATAGATATATTACCATATGCTTCTAAGTTTGCTCTCGTTTCTTTTTAAAAAGGGCTTCTGCTGTACTCTTCCTGTTCAGGTTTTAGTGAGTGGGAGAGTGGGGGTATCTTTGTTGTTTGTTGTTCTTTATTGCTTTTTGTTATTTTTGAGTTTTTGTTGCCTCCTCCCTTTTTTTTTTTACAACTACAAAAATGAAACCCATATTTTTTACCGTTCTGAAAATGAGTTTTACTGTTGTCTCTAAGGTTAAACATTAACAATTTGCTTGCTTAACTTTATCTGAAAATTAAAGCAAGGACATTATTTTCCTCTTAATCTGAGGGATAGCATTGCAAAAACAACGCTGAAGGAAAACTTTAGGCCACTGTTACAATAAACACTTGGTACAACTCAACAACAACTGCACACATTAAACAATATCTAAGCTTAAACTAATCCAGAAGACAAACATCTGCATGAAGCATATAGCACCTGTGATGAGGGCTGCTCGTTCCAACCTGACTAGGCACCTCAGCTTGACAATGCTGAAAACAGTAACACAGTCACTGTTAACACTAGCAGAGCATCTCCTCAAATATAGTTTTGTACCCACATACCTGCTTTTTCTCCCTGCCTGCCTCTCCTCCCATCCCCTACAAGAATAAGCCAGCAAAACAAAGGTACTTTTTTAAAACCTGTGCAGTAAAACAAGGTAACCAACAGTTTATGCAATTCAGCAGTGTACAACAGAGCTAGCTCTGCCAAAGCAGCTGAGCAGAAAGACAGGCGAGAGGGATCCTGCCTCTCACCACTCTCCACAGCTGCCCTGTTCTGTACAGATCTAGAATGCAACTTCTCTTCCCCGAACTGTCTGTGAATAGGCAACTGAAGAAAATCTGCTCATAGCGCATTCAGTGGCTCTTGTCCGTTCCCCCTAAAAGCATTCTGCTGGAGCAGTACAGCGCTATTTTAATCCACCTATGATAACACTGCAATTTAGAGGAATATCTGCCCCAGCCAGCTGCTCCACCCCAGCAAGCATTACATGTGTCTTCTGTTTTTTATCACGGACATAGATGAACTACAGCAGCCAAAACTGCAAAACATAACGTTGCCAGTCACTTTTTTCAAAATAACATACCACACAGAAAAAAATTCTTCATGTTGTCTTCAAGCATGAACTTTTTTTTTTTTTTAAGGTTCAGGCATCTCTATATTAAAGGAACCCTTTTTGTTGTGTTGCTTGTGAGCTAGAGGCAGTAAAACCAGCCTCTGCATTCTTGACCACCCTGCGCTGGAGCCAGGCCTAAGGAAGACACCCGTGCCCAGTGTAAAACACTTCCTCACTTCACTGTAGTCCACCTCGTGAACAACAACATCTTTGTACCATTCCTATGTACGTTACCCAGACAGTTTTTCTATTATATTTGAAAGGCATTTAAAAGCTTCACGGCATCATTCACTATGACAATACTCAGAAGGAAAGCACTGAGGAGAATTTATGCAGTTCATTAAAAGCTTGTTTTCTGCTATGTGTGCTGCATCTTGCAGTTGAACTAGCAAATCATTTTCTCATAAAAAGCAGCAAGAAGATGTCTTTCTACAGTGTGGATCCAGAGCCAGGAAAATTACGTGATCTAAGGATGTGTTCCCTTCTATACCAGCTCAGGTATGCCATGACAACAGTATTTCAAAGATTTCAAGGTGCTTGGGCCTATTACAACTTGGAACCTGCACTGCAAGATGCTTCCCTGTGAGCATTTCTCCTCTGTGGGTGAGCTTCAGCTGCAGGCCTGCCCCAAAGCAATGGACTCCAGGCGGGCTATTCCAGGTAATAAGGAACTGTGAACTGAAAATCCCCAGCAGCCTGCAAAACATGCCATGGATCAGCCAGGCAGGGTTGTATTTCAACCCGCAGGGCTAGTAGCAGCATACTAGCAAAACCAACAGGGGTTCACAGGACATTTTAGCATTCAACAGACAGCTGAACTCCAACAAGACATTGTTTCAGCCCTTCTTCACCTGCATCAGCTCTCTGAAGGCAGCGTCACCAATACTGGCATCTGCCTCTATCAACACAGCCGCACAAAACAACCAAGTTGTGAAACGTGTCTTTAGATCTGGCCTGGAGAGCTGTAAATTGACATGGAATGAAATCAAGCTGTGTCATTCAATGTAGCTTCTCCTCAGGGAAAAGCCTCAGCAATACTCCCTTCAGAAGAAACTGTTTTGCTGCATTTACCATGCTTTAAATGCAGATAGAACCACATTTTGTTTCTGTGGTATAGCCTCATTTCAAGACTCATCTAGGTTTAGCTGGTATAACCTGACTTTTAGGGGGTGGAAACAGAGGGCTTCCCAGACTGCTGTCCATCATCGTCCTTCCCTGCAGGGCTGACTCGGGAGAAAGAGCAAGGTAAGGCCTGCAGGGATGACAGCACAACACTCAGATTCCACATTTCTCTGACTGCTGTGTTCACCTACAAAGATTAGGAAATTGCATTAATTCTGCACACCTGCAATCATACTAATCATGACCACTTCAAAAGGCAAGTTATATGACAATCGGAAATTCTTAGCATCCATAACAACAAAGTATTCCTTTATTCACTAATTTTAAATAAAACAAGTGTAACCAACAGGGTCTACAGAAAATTGAAAATTATCCCAGCCACCCTGAAAAAACAGTCTACATCTTCAAAAAAGCAGCTATTCATCTAAAGATCCTCAGCTTGAGATCACTGCAGTAGTGTACACATTTTAATGAACAAGGAAGCAGAAGAGAGAAGGGCTCCACCATCCCATTGAGAAGCCATATACTCATGCTTCACTGGTTGCTGGCAGTAGATTGTAGTGAGCATGGGTGCCACACACCTCCTTGGGGTTCTGCTGTATCTCAGAGCAGCTGACCTGCACATGATGAACATCACACCACATCTAAGAAGAAAGTAAATTCGTCCTCATTCAGATCGATTCTGCTTCTACTCACATGTTCCTCAATATACCATAAAAACCTGACACAAGCCCTGTTGCCAGAGGACATTAAAGGCATCAGATCATCGGTGTGTTCCAGAAGTGAGCACATAGAAAGTTACAGCTGCAACCGCTCAAACAAAACATACCCAACTCAGTACGTAATCATTTCTTAAGACTTACTATTTTTAAAAAGTGTTATAGCATCTATTAGCACATCAGTTTCTCAGTCATCATTATTATTGTTTTTAAAATGCTGATGAGCAGCAACAGACATGTTTTATCATCTCCTATTCCTTACCCTTCCACCCTTCAAAACAGTGAAACCCAAAAGCTAGTTGAGCTGCCCAGGATCACAGCACTGGAGCTGAAGAAGGATGCAATACGGCCTTGCTACCAAACAAGCATCATCCTCAATGTCACATCCCTTTCACCAGCTGAAACATACAGCATTGGAGAAACAGCAAACCAAAGCAGATGAAGGTGTGCCCAAAGGCCTCATAACACCGAATGATACCCAAAATGCTACACTGCTCTGTATCATACCATCTCATCACCAATTTGCTGAGCTTGAAGAAACTGTTTGTATTCTTTACAAAAGAGAAACGAACACAAAAAGCTCACCACATCTTTTGTCAACTACCTAGCAGAGTAAACCCTCTGACATGTTTTGGTAAATGAATTCTGGAGACATTTGGCCTCTCAGTCCTGCAGTGTAACTTCAGTTAGTTACTATGAATATGAATTAATCCTTTGCTGTTGAATAAAACCTTTTACACACCCACAAAGCACATGAGATGGATACCCTTGCTGACTTGTGCCACACAGCCTCTCTCCCACAAGATTAATTTATACTGCTCATATACACTCCTGTTTCCTTTTAAATGTCTTAAACAGAGCAATAACCAGACTTTAACACTGATCTTCAAGCATACAGAGGTTGCTTTCTTACTTGCTATGCTGAAATGCTTGGATGCGGTTTTACAGTGCCTCACAGCACTCAGACCAAAGCAAAAGTCGGTGCATGCAACGAAGAAGGGACAGTACAGAATGGCAGGTGCACATCTTGTCTCCATGTCAGTCTTAAACAGAAGGCACAGAGCACAATCCTTTCACCTGCCCTGCAAGTACTCAGCCCCACAGACCCAGCCCTTGGTCCATTTTCCTCATTATCAGTTTGAGCCACTCAACATATAAAACTTACTCCTCTGTGCCATCCAGCTTACAGGTTAGGTATGTGGTCACTGACCCCAGTGCCAGCCTTGCCCTTTCTTGGGCAGTTTGCTGAGGCTGGGACCCAGCTCTTCTGTGCCCTCCTGCCACCCAAGAAAACACTCTTGTGACCTCTGAGACACCCCACGCCCAAGCTTCAAGGCCAGCCAGCGGCACCAAGATTGATGCTGTACCCTCTCTTAGCATGCAGGCAAATTAAAGCAATGCGCTGATAATGCAGGTCAGTAAATAATGTGAACAAGTGATCACACGAAGGAGAAAACTAAACCTTTGCCTCTTTGTTAAGTACTCCCAGTCTCCCCACACGCAGTGAGAGTGGGCAGTCGGAGCTAGAGGAGAGCTCAGCTGTTAACGAAGCAATCAGTCTTCCAGTTCTTCCTTCCCAAACCTCAGGGCTCTGTCATTTTGCAGTTTGTAATTTAAAGCCAGCTCTTGGCTTCAAAGCTGCAGAAAAGCACCACTGTGAAAATACACTGCAAGTGTCAAAATTCTGTGTAGGATATGTCACAATAGTTTTTTTCTTTCCTGCCTGGAGGAAAGGGGAGTGGGGTGGCTGTTTGGTATGGCACTAAAGAGCGTCTCTCTCTTTGGCATTTCTGAAATGCCTATTAAAGTATCGTAAAAGCTAAAAGGCATTTAACAGGTACCTTAAATAGCACTGCTTCATCAAGTACTATGACTTAAGAAAGGCTGTCTCCCTCATGCTGAGTGTGAAATTTACTTTAGACAGGATGCCCCACCCCCCTCCTGAGCAAGCAAGAACTTGTTTCTTCAAAAACAGAGATAGCTAGAAAGTATTTAACCAAGACTGGTATATTTGCTCTAATTTTGCTCCCTGACAGCAACTACATTTGATCATTCTTCTTCATGCTCTTCTCTACAACGAGTTTCTAACTCCCACCTATCCAGCAGATTTGCACGGAAGGAGACACAACCTGCTTCCATTTTATACAGCCAGCTCTCCAACTCAACCAAATTTAAACCATTTACATTTTCAAATACTGCTCTAAGCAATCACAAAAACCTGTTTACACTAGACTAGTTACAGGAGAAAAAGAAAACAAATAACAGACAGGTCCACAAGGGAGAAGAAAATCCGTTTCAAGGAACTATTAATTTGTTGGTTTGGGAGAGATCTGACAGGGAGTAAGTAAGACTCTCTTTTAACAGAAAAAAACAAAGTTTACGTTAAGAAGAGGCAGTGGACCCTTCAGTGAAAACAAACCACACATTAAATCTATTCAGGAGATGTCCTCAGACACGTTTCTCTGAAGTGTAAAAATAACAGCAAGCTGTGCCTGAAAAGAAGTGAGGGCATCCTTAACACCACCAGGCCGTGCAAAACCCTCAATGAAATCTATCAACTGCGAGAAAAGTTATTTAACGCCGTACCTCGACTGGGCAGCCATCGTGAAGCCTATACTGCCAAGCGTTCTCTATCCATGAGCTCTTTTCCCAGCTGTCCAGGCTCTACCCCCCTGCCAAAATCTTCTCTTCCATTTGACGGCTGCCTTCCTGCACGGTTCCCGCGAACGTGCCCCTTCAAACCGTCACTGAGCCCCCCGCTCTCCCAGCCCCAGCTTCACAACACCGAGCTCGCTACCACACGGCTGGATCACGCTCATTTTGATCGACATCCGGGCACTCGGGCCCTACCCCGCCTCCACGCATTCCCGGCCGGCGGGGAGGGGGAGGTGGCCCTGGCACTTGCAGCTAGAGGAGGCGGCGCAGCCCCATCGATGAGCCCAGGGCTGGCGGGCAACGTGCGAGGTGCAGCTCCGCTCCCCGCCGGAGCCCGCTCCGCTTTTCTTCCTCTCTGGCTTTTTGACCTGCGGATCTGGCAGCAGCTCACACCCCGGGTGCCCGCGTTGTGCGCGCCTACCCCTTCTTTTGCAAGGTTTTCGTGGTACAACCCAACCTCCTTAAATGGACATGTTGCTCTGGCAGGGCAGAAAGCTTAGGGATGGGGTTGGAAGGGCAGGGGGGCTGCCGACGGAGCCCATCGCGGCACCGCGGGTGGGGATCTGGCAGCAGCTCACACCCCGGGTGCCCGCGTTGTGCGCGCCTACCCCTTCTTTTGCAAGGTTTTCGTGGTACAACCCAACCTCCTTAAATGGACATGTTGCTCTGGCAGGGCAGAAAGCTTAGGGATGGGGTTGGAAGGGCAGGGGGGCTGCCGACGGAGCCCATCGCGGCACCGCGGGTGGATGGGGT
>NW_010197936.1:9904-17565 GCF_000695765.1 Mesitornis unicolor | reverse complement strand
ACGCCCCCCCGATGACCGGCTCCCTGCCGCTTGCCACATGCCAGAGGCTGGTGGTGGTGGTGGGGAGGTAGTTCGTTTTTGTGGAGAGACAAAAGTAAACGGCGTGCATAGTTTTCAAAATATGAGACCATTTTCAAAACAAAGATACAACCCAGCTGTAAACCCGTATTCCCATCTGGCAACACACATGTAAGCAAATGAAAACGTGAGTATACTACTAAACTTGCAGGTGCCAATATTTGAAATAGCAGGAAAACAAACTCTAAAAAAAAAAAAAAGTATTATGCAATTTTTTTCTGGGTTCCAGCCCTGACCGGCTAGACTCACGCAGAAAGCAGCAAAACCTGTCCTTTGCTCTGGGCGATCCTTGGCACAATTATAAAAACAAACTACTACAGCTCCTTTCAGCCAGTAATTAACCGAGCATTCAGCAGGCAGAAACACTTACCCAAGATCCCTTCAACCTCTCTTGGCAGACTATAAATAGCTATGCTTTCTACCAACCCTGCAACAGCATTACATTCCTCCTATTTTTCTGTTTTTAAGCACAACATTGCATCAAAGTACTTAGCAGACCCTAGGAGAACAGAGTTCATACCTCAATTCATGAAAGATGATAAATGAGAATTTTAAAAGGCCAAAGTTCTACAAGCTTATAATTTTAAATACATAGTTCAAAATATTATAGCTAAGCTATCAGAAAATGGTTGGCTTTTTTCCTATTCCTTGTCTTTGCCCAAAAGGAAACAATGTAAATAGAAAACCACAACAGAACAAGTAGCTCTGATTATAAAGTAAGCAAATAATACCATTGTTACAGCAGATAATCACGGACCCAGCTGCTTATAAATGAGTGAGGATTTGAGGTGTCACCTTGATAATGGACAACGTCCGCTATGAACTCCAAAAAACCACCCCCAAAAAAACAACCCACAGCAAGACAACAACAACAACTAGATAAAGAAAGCCCCAACCAAAACAAACAGGAAAAAAGATAAAGAATTCCACAAAACAAAAATAAAAACCAACCAAAAAACCCCAAACCAAAACTCACATGCAGCATTTTGTGAAATTGTTTGAAGTCCAGAAAGTGTCAGTAAAACCACTATCATCTCTGAAGACAAGATGACAATTTCACAACAGTTAACGAACAAGGAAACCCACGAGGGCTACAAAATACTAAAAGAACAGGTTCCACAAGCAGCAGACAACTAACACTAGAAACAGCAACTGTAACACAAATGCTCTGACTTCCAGCAAAGCATACACTTCACATTTACACAAACACTGCTCACTTGCATACATATTTTTTAACTTTTAACTTAAAACTAAGCTTACAGAAGGAGATACTTAGTGCAAGGTTCATAGGTGAGACAGTAATCTTCTCTTGCTGCCTTCTGTGGTTTGGAGGTAACAAGATTAACATGAAATCCTCATGCACCATTTTAATAAGCTATCTCCAAAGAGACCAGTATCAATCTCAGGTTGCAAACAGGGTAGGAAAGAATGGTGCCAAGACTTGCCCAGCATCACCCAGCTGGCCCACAGCAAAGCCTGGAAGGGAAGACAAGTGTCCCAGATTGCAGCAGGGGTCTTCAAAGAGGCAGACTAACTACCAGTATTAAGAGTTGCTAATGTTGGTAGCTAGTACTTCTTATTTTGCAGCATTTTCTAAATTCAAAGCACTGTAGAACTATATCAGCTACAGAGCATGTTTCTTTTCCCTAGAAGCCTAAATGAGGCTCTTTACTCTGAAAACTTCATACTGGTGACCACAAAGACCTTTCAGCCAGGTTTGTAATGTGTAGTTTACCCCACATGGTTAAAAGGATAATTCTGTCTTCCCCTCAGGACCCCTCTTTGTGGCCTTATTTGAAGAATGGCTGCAATCATCTCAGCTCCAGGTCTGGAGTGCGCCATTCTGCCATTCACTGTATGTTATGAATTAAAACTCTTCAGTGAGGTACTACAGAAAAACAAGCTAGAAGATTCCTGTCTACACCCTCTTGCTGTTGCCTCATAACCTGGAGGTAGTTTTTTTGCTGCTTTGAAGTGTTCTTATTTTGTTGAAGCTGAACTCAACAGGAGATGTTTCAGGGAGTTTTTATCATTTTCAGATAAGATAACCCCAAGGAAACACGCCCTACCCTCAAGCCCCTTTTCTGCCAGGAAAGGGCCAAATGAACAAAGCAAGCAATAGTCAGGCACTAATGCTATGCAGATACACGATGTGCAAGCCTTTCTCATTAGGAGAATGCACTTTAGAATGCACTTCAGCACTTTAAAGTTAGAAAAAAATAACCAAAAAGACTACAATCACTACTATAGGGACTACTGCTGCTGGAGATGGACTCACAAATGGCTAATTCTTCTTGTTCCCTTTTTTTTTTATTTTTTATTTTGCAAGACAGAATCACAGAATAATTTAAGTGCCTGGCATATCTAGACATCAGTTAATCCAACTTCTGCCCTCAAAAGCACAACCAACTCAGATCAAGCTGTGCTGACGCTGAAGATCCTACAAACCTCTCTGGGCCCCTGCTCTTACTATCTAATTGAAATTTCCTGTGTTGCAACATGTGCCTGTCACCTCCCATCCTTTCACTGTTCATGTCTGAAAGAAGTCTGCTCTCTACCCCACCAGCTAGCAGCAGTCAGGAATAAACCACCCCCTTGTTCTTCTCTTGCCCAGGGATAGAAACCCAGCTCTCGCAAGCTCTCCTCACGTTCCAGCCTGACTTTCCTGCGAGCCCTGCGCTGCATTTCCTGTGGCATCTAAGTGTCTTTCCCCTATGGGGGAAGCACTGTTTCTCCAGCATCGACCAGAGAGGAGGAATGCCTTCCCTCCTCCTGCCAGCCACCCTCCTGCCAAGGCAGCCCAGGACTCCTGTTCATCTTGTTCACCAGAACACTCAGCCTGCCTTATGTGGCAAAGGCTGGATTCAGTGCAAGGTATGTTACAAAAAACAGAGTAAGAGTAACTGTAGCTTTCACAGAATCACAGAACGTTAGGGATTGGAAGGGACCTCAAAAGATCATCTAGTCCAATCCCCCTGCCGGAGCAGGAACACCTAGATGAGGTTGCACAGGAAGGCGTCCAGGCGGGTTTTGAATGTCTCCAGAGAAGGAGACTCCACAGCCTCTCTGGGCAGCCTGGTCCAGTGCTCTGTCACCCTCACTGAGAAGAAGTTTCTTCTCAAATTTAAGTGGAACCTCCTGTGTTCCAGCTTGTGCCCATTACCCCTTGTCTTATCATTGTTTGTCACCGAGAAGAGCCTGGCTCCATCCTCGTGACACTCACCCTTTAAATATTTATAAACATGAATGAGGTCTCCCCTCAGTCTCCTCTTCTGCAAACTAAAGAGACCCAGCTCCCTCAGCCGTTCCTCAAAATATGTGCTTCTTTTCTTCTTAGGGCTTAATGATAACCTTTAAAATAATGAATTTAAAACAAACAAAAAAAATATCCCTCATCCTCTCCAGCTCACGTGTTGCTCCAAGGAACTTGATACTGCTCCCTACAAAAACTGTGGAAAATAATGCTGAGTCTGACATCTTCAGAGAAGATTTAACTGCTGCTAGAAAGTTCTTACTAAGTACAACTGAAACCACTGATAAGTAAACATACTGATACCAGCACCAAAACTACATATCTAGCCAACATTTCAGAGGGGCTTTTCAAACAAAAGCAAAGATCTAACTTCGCTTGGAGAGTTACAGATGTAATTATCTTTTGCAATTTCAGCTGAAGAGATCAGAAAACAGGAAAAAATGAAACAGTCATTTAAGACTATCTACTTCTTTTTAAAGTTATTAATACTTCATTTAGTCTTCTCCACATAAACAACAAAACTCTCCTTTTTGAAAGAAGGGATAGTGTGCAAAGAAAGGAAATGAGTTGAAATCTATGCCTGTATTTCAAAGTTTCATCATTAAGTGTGTGGTTTTTTTCGCCTTGTATCTATCTAGTTACAGTACTTTTGAACATTTGTAAGCTACTGATAGGAAGAAAGCTTTACCAAGCTAGCAGATTTAAGGACTTACAACATGCCATTCTGCTGTTTAAGCAAGGAAACAAAAATGCACTGTTATACCAAGTCAAACACTCTGCACATTCAGCACTGCAAATGCAGAATACCAACATGAGGAAATGACACTTTCGGCTGCCTCGCAGTTCTCACCTCTTGCCTCTCACCTCTTCTCACACCTGTGGAATCCACATCTCCCTAAGAACTTGCTAACTGTTTTCTTCCACAGCTACTGGAACACACAGGTTGTAATTACTTTCTGTGTATTACAAGAAATTTTGCACTTTAATCAAAGATGCTACAAAATAGCACTAAATTTAGCAAAATATTCGCATGTTACAGGTGGGTACGTGTATACCCAAAGCAGGCAATCAAGTTACTTCATGTCTACCTTGCAGAAATCTTGTGACAGAGATGATACTCAGCATCGGTCTCTCCAGGACCTACACCTCAACTAATTCCATCTCACTTCACCAGGTGAAGGGAATGCTAAGTACTTTGGGCTCCCAAGTTGGGCTTGGGGAAACATCAAGATTTTGACCACACATCAGATCTTCTGCTTGACTAGAAATTAATTTGGACCAGGGCCCACAGTCCAGACTACATTTCCAGATGTGTAACACAGCTTTTAAGAAACTTGTCAAAGAAAAACATTAAATAAAAGGGTCAGTCTCCCATCTTCCGTGAGATCAGTTTCAAATTTTCTGAAGACATGCCTGGATGCTTCAGTCCAGTATGAAGAGATTAACAGAGCAGTATGGGATATGTCTTTTGCCTGCACATAACTAGGCTGGAACCTGTTCTCTATTCAAGAAAATGTTAAAAATTACATACTTCCAGACTTCTTCCTTGTCTCCAATAGTAAACAAAGCTTTTGTCTCTACAGGCTACATAGATACCCTGCTTAGGAAATTTTAAGGAATGTGATCTGTCGTCTTCTGGCTGGGAGCAAGTTCCTTTGCTAGATGTAGACATACATACACCAACTAATATCATGGCATTTAAAAGTTCATGCGTTGAAATGCATTAAGCCAACTTTATATACATAGACACACATTCTTGATAGGAAATGCTAGACTGCTGCAGACGTGCTCTGAGATTTGAACACACATTCTCTTAATGACTCAAAGCTTTAATAAGATATTTCACTTCATATACAATCACGCAGTCATGGGAGAAGCCAGCATTTTGAATATAATGCTGAATGCAATTAAATTTTTATTTGATAGTTTCAGGATCAATAAGCAGCAAGAGATCATTATTACATCTTCCCTAGGATGTGAGAAGGGAAGAATATAGTGAAAACAATCAAGAAATCCCTAACAGATATGAATATAACTATGCAACATATGTAGGTTTTAATTCTGTTTAAGAATGCTTAATGGTGCAGGAGGAGGTTCTCTAGGTCATACAAGCACTTTCACTATTGGAAACAATTTGAAAGGTGGAAACCAAGGTAAGAAAAGATCAGAAAACACCACCTGCTTCCCTTCCTTATGTCCTCCCATCTCTTCCATTACTTTATGATATTCAGTCACTTTTGACCACAAAATGCATTTTCCCCTATTAATCTGACCTATCACTAGCTTAATTTATGTTATTTATTATAGTATAGTAGCTACAGAAGTGCTTTTAGTTAAGACCTGTTCTAACTGAACGTATAAATTGTCTTAATCCAGATAGCTCAGACTGGAGATTTCCATACTGGTTATCTCCCTGAAGACTAAATAAAATTCATCTTTGTTCTTTCAGACAGAACAGTTGTGGCAAGTCTATATATTTTCCATTAAAAACAGCTAAGATTTCTCCAGGAAAAAACATAAAGAACAATATGCTTCATTGGCGTGCAAAGTTTCTAGCAATTTTTCACCCTCACCTCCTTGAGAAGCACTTATTCAAGTGCTTCTTGATTCCAGTATTATGCAAAGGGATCGAAGTTTAACAGGGTGTTGGCTTTACAGCAAGGCCCTCTACATTGATCCAAGGTATACAAGGCTGTGCCAAGGCGAGGCACCTGCAGTGGAAGCAGAGACTTTCCAAGGAAACGACTGTAAGAGAATGAGGCAGGAGATGACAAATCTCCACATCATTATTCAATTTCTGCATTTCAGCCCTCATCTCGTGAATGCCTATGAAACAATCTGGGACAGAAAAAGAAAGCCTAACGCTCTTCACACTACCTGGTGAGGACTGCCTACCATCAACTTCTTCAAAGCATAGAGCAGAGACCTCTGCTGAGGCTCTGAAGAGCTTGCAGAGTGCAAGTAAATAAAACGGATGACCAAGTAAAACTGTGGCACAGGAATAGCAGCTGGATTTTTTTCTTAATCTCACATTTACATGCATAGCACTGCTATCCTGAGTGGGTTCCAGAGACTTTCCTAGAGCCCCTGCCCACCCCCAGACTGTCAGTGCCAGTCCAAGAAGCTCCCGCAGCAGCAATGCTGTGCTGCAGGCCCTAATATCTGGGGCTGTACCTTGCAGAAAGGCTATTAGCCAGTATCTGAGGAACAAATGCAGCAGAAGTCAGTACCTTCCACTCTCTAATTCTCTGTGCCTTATTTCATGTGCCTCCTGACATCTAGTGACCCTGCTGTTTTTACAGAACAGCACTTAGTGGTCATGCTGGTAGAGAAACCAAGGGATGGGTAAGCCAAGCACCCTGGGAAATTTTGCTTTTGTCACTAAATTGTTACCTGAACTTCACTTAAATCATCTAGATCTTGATATATGGTATTCTTTAACTAATGGTCTCCTAACTTCCCCTGATTTATGTCACACTGAGTTTGGTTTAATAGTGAATTCAAATAAGAAGTAGATGGATATAAACTATTAAAGAAGATTAACAAAGTCACCATGATGTCATGCTGCATACAAATCCTGAAAAGAGCTTGTAAGTAAAGATCAATACTCAAATCACTGGAAACTCTAGCATAAAAATTGCACAGCACAGGTGAGGAATATTAAGATCCTGCCAACTACTGGAAAAAAAGGCAGAAAAACACTATCAGGGTTAGAAGTAGGAAAGGACTGGGAGACATAGGACACTAGGACTAGACTTTCCCTAGTGCTGCTCAGTGACATAACAACATACTGCTGCTGAATTGCAGGGCTTTTTTTGTTCTCCTTTCCTAGGAAGACATCTTCACGGGAAGAAAAGGCAAAGAACACAGGAACTGTCATGTGTGAAAACAGCATCTCAAGTTTGCTGAAGGTACAAAAGAAATGTTAAAAGAAAGGAAAATAAAACCAAGCATTTTCTCTGTCAACACTTTAACAAGGAAGACAATAAACTGAACAACAACATTGTATTAATTTCAGATTTTCTAAAGCATGCCAACAATTCCATTTGCGCTTACTGGGGTTTTCCAAAGAGCCAGGGCAGGCAGGTGTCTGCTTTCTCCTAACAGAGATAGGCAATAATTCCTGAGCTGTGCTGGCAGCCACTTTCCATTTTTAAGTAAGGAGAGGGAGGACTGCATATTGAACATCCTACCAGAATAAACCTAAGAAATCCTATACCACGAAAGGTTCAAGTGAAGCAAATGCCATTCTGATGCTTTTTTTAAAGTTTCAGATGTCCAACCAAGGGAATGGCTGAGAGACCCCATGTTCCTGGCCTCTGGTTTCTGG
>NW_010197936.1:0-9873 GCF_000695765.1 Mesitornis unicolor | reverse complement strand
TTCAGCAGCTGCCCTAAGAATAAAATTGTACCATTTTTGTCAGAAGATTTGATGAAAACTGGTAAGCTCCTGTAGCACATTTTGAGCCTGACAAATCAATGTTTCCTCAAAGAAAGCTTTCCATCAGAACATACCCTATCATCTGTAGGCCTCTTCCTTACATCTGTTTTCAAAATTAGCAGGCTGCAGCCTTTTCCACCTGTTTTGTTTTGTTTGGTTGGTTTTTTTAATTCACTGCTCAGGGATACAAGTTTCATCTTTTTCAGGTCCTTGCCTCTGAAAGATGTAATGCAAATGAAGGAAATAGTCTCCATTAAGTAAAACACAAACAAAAGAAATCAATAAAATAAGCTGTTCGTAGTCTTCAGCTCGTAAGCTCAGAAATGCACTCCTGAGCTAAAGAGGATTACCAACATAATACTTCTTAAAAACCTAACAGGGAAAGCTTCCTATAAGTTATCATAATTCCAAATATATTTAAGCTGTTTATGAGCATTTTAATTTTAGAAGATCCATTCTTATGTACCTATGTGCTGAATAAGAATGGAATTCTCCAGAGATGAAGTTGTGATTAAACACTGCCTAGAAATGCAAATCCAACCAAACAGCAAATGAAGCTCTGCAGGCAATCCGCATGCCATTGTTTCTTAATTTTGAATTCCTCAAATTGCCAGTCTGCTGACCTCAGGCACCAGTGGTAAAGCATACGATGTGGGTACGTGATGTGCATTTTATGTACACGGCACTATCTTGCCTGGCCATTTCCCTACCCGTATCTGGAGATGTTGACCAAAAGGAAGTCGAGAGTTATGAGGAAAAAGAAGTTTCAAGTATAAAGTGACAACATTTTCAGATACGGTGCAGATAGATGCTGATATCCTGCCAAAACCAGTATCTACAGCATCTACAACAGGGTCAGGCATTTCTAACAAGAGGAAGATGGGTATCTCTCTGCTCTCCAAGCAACGCCTGCCATACCTGAGTGTTGGTTCAGTACTACTCAGTTCACAAACCCACAGATTTTCAAAGTAATCACAAGGTATTTATCTTCAGCCTTGTTATGTGTTCAACTTATTGCTCTGAAGCATTTGGAAGTTTTCCACATCTCCACAGAGCTTCAGGAAGCCATTCTGTAAGTTATTTGTTCTTTAACTGCTATGAAATTCAGTTGCTTCTGAGCCTTTTCTGTTACAACGCTATTTATGGGAGTGGGTGGGCATGTATGGGGATGGTATTATTAAGGAAATCTTTGCATATCTTGGTTTTCAAGAAGTGTTAAATGGAGGCAGGGAAACAACAGAAAAATAAAAAAAATATTAGCAGCAATCAGTACCTAGCTTTTGTTGCAAGGTTTCAACAAAATCAGGGCCTTTTCAAAGGGGAATACAGCATCCCTTAATTCAGGCAAAAAATGCAATATGACATTACACTAATAAACATATGATAATCCATTAAGTCTGTGGGACAAATCCCAGAAGCTTACACTACTGTGAAACAATTAATCAAGCATAGAGGACCAATGGAGAAGGAATAGATACCAAGTTATATTAATATCTTTAGATTAAATACACAGCCACTAAGCTTTCCTGAAGTATCATATTTGCTGTAAAGTAAAACATGTATTTGTTTATACCCAGAAATAGGTCAAATTCATGCTCCTACCAAACTTTTCAAAACATCTCATTGTACTGTACTGCATCAGGTTTTTGTCACTGTTGTCCTTTAATTAGTGTTCTCCCAGCTCTGTTGACAAGAAATCCATCTTACCACTGCCATTTATTGCCATTAATGTGTCCTTCACATTTGAAGGTGAAAAAGGTCAAATGGATTTTGTGAATTCTGGGCTGTGAAGCAGCGGAGGGTAGCATTTTCATTTGCAAAGGGGACTTCTGCACCAAGTCAGAAGGCAAGGTCCATGCTCCATAAAGGCTCTGCTGCCCTACACTTGCAGAACAATTCCCAACCTCCCAGCCCCACAAGCCTCCAGGCTGTCAGCACCTCCTCACCACCTCTACAGAAAACCAGAGGCTGCATGCCTGCAGAGAGGATAATCCCTAAACAGCTGCATATATTCTGGCAAAGCCTAATCATACACAAACTTGTCAAGGGCTTGATATTCTTCTGTATTTCTCCACCAGTAGTCGAGGAACTAGCCACGCAACAAATCCATACATTGCTACTGTAAAGCACAGGCTACAACCAAAATACATAGATTTTTTTAAGGGCTCCACTTATTTGGAGGAAATGAGATCGATTAATCTTATCCCTAAACTCCTGTCTCCAAAGTAGTCAGAAAGCAAGCAAAATTCAGAAACCAATAGATGGAAGCATACACAAAAAACAATTTAACAAGGTAAACGAAGTTGCACACTGTGAGCAATGGCAAGCCTGAAGAAGGCTGAGGCAGCAAAACTCCATTGACCTTGATTCAGCAAAGCACTTCTCCATAGTCTTGCTTTATAGCACCTTCCTAAACTTGGCACTTTCCAGACCCAAAGCTGACTGCCAACTGCACGTACTTGCTGGGTAAATCATAAAAAGCACTTAAATTTCACCAGGTCTAACCCACACGGCATTGCTGCAGTGAGGTCAGAGAAGCAGTAGGGTAAAGGGAAGAAACTGTGCAAGTACAACACTGAAAAAAAGGGTGGGAAGAATATTACCAAAAGGTTATCTCAACTTTAACAACAGAAGACTGAGTTGGATACAGTCAGTTATGAAAAGATTGCTCTACAGATGTTAGGAATCAAACATTCTGAGTAAAGAGGGGAAAACAACCTTTCCTCTTTCAATATTTAAATTGAAGGAAACGGAGTTAAAAAAGAAACCACCTTCTCCTAGGAACCAGACTGCACTAGAGGCTGCACCCTGCTAGCTGCTGGCAGGCATCAGGAGCAATTTCCATCATCTTCCTTGGCATCACTCACTTATCACTGAATGCCTTAAAATGTTCCATAACTAGTATGAACTTTCACAGACAGTTAAAAACAACAGAGAGGAATTTATAGTCCTCATTGGCTTTGGCACTGGAGCTGTCAGAAACCACACTGTGAAGAGTGTTAAATATCCTGATTTATATTCCAATTGAATCAAGATAACATTTATGTACAGAACACAATGTACCCTTCAGATTCACTACAGCTGCCAGATTCATTTTGTGGCAATATTCAATCCTTCCATGAGGCAGAGAGGTATGTAGGACACTGAGCAAGTAAATGCCCTTGATTTCGGTTTGCTTTTTGATCAAATTGCTATACACAGTATTCCAACCAGAAGCCATACAAAAATGCACTTTTTTTAAGGCCCATTCCTTGCAGATGCATTGCCAACCTAATTTTTTTTTTCCAAATTAGGTGTACTTTAAAGAGTGATAGCAGAGCACGTGCAGTAGGGAGTTGGGATGTCTTTGCAATAGCTAGGTTTAAGTCTATGTCCACCCTTGCCTCCCCTCTTAATGTGACTGTGCAATGATCACTGCCCTTTCATGCCTCAGGATGGCATGTATAAAGGGGGAAAAGAACACTGACTTGTGGCATGAAAATAAACATGCTGGCAGTGATAAAGAGCTAAATGAGAAAGAAATGCAGAAAAATGACCCCTTGGAAAGAACAAAATAAAATTGCAAGTTGGGTGTTTAGTGTAAAACCCTCATTTCCCAAACTTCCAAAGATGTGTACCTGGAAGACTCAGAGCCCCGGTCAGGACTGCCTGTCTCAATTAAAATGCATTAAAAGAGCAGAAATGTTTGCTTTATGGGCTGGGTTGCCTCATGCAGATCACTGGGATGGCAATGCTGCTCCCTGCTACACTGAGGCTGGAAACAGGACAGGATATGGAACAGCAGGGCTGATGCTCTAAAGATCAAGGCACGATGTGTTGTAAGCAAACACCCTAACTCCATGTGACATCCAGAGTTTCCACGGGACAAGGAGCAAGTCATCAGCGAGAGTCCCATCGAGACGCAGTGTCAAACACTGTTCATTTCACAACAGATTCAAGTTACAAAAAGCATAAATTCTTTGCTAAAAGACAGCATATTACATTTGAAACCCCTCCCCTCCCACTCAGTCATTACAATTCTTGCACTGAGGAAAGGATTATTTTTTTTTATTAAACTGTCTCAAAATTTGTCACAGCACCTAAGAAGCCAGGATTACACCAAATTAATTCCTACCCATTGTTGCTGCTCTGGTTGTCTGTAGGTTCCATTATGATGTTTCAGTTTGAGTCAGCTCACCTGGAAGAGAAAAAACAGATACTCAACATTTCTTTTACAAAGGAACAGTTTGTTGCACCCCAGAAGATGCTACTCAAGCTTTGCTTCAACAGTCTCAAAGACCAAACCAGGACCAACAGAGGGAGAAAAAGGAGAGTCAAATAACCCAACTAAAAAAATCTTCCGTTTCCAAAATAGCAAGTCATTACAATATAGTAATGTCTAAAATATTTGTTACAATGAACAAAAAATGAAATCTGAATGTTTATTTCCTCTGTCCATGTGTGCAAACTCTGCATTTATGTTTGTACACGTGTTATATTAGAAATCTCCATTTCAAATTAACTTTCCAATATAATTTTGCACTGCAAAATTAAAAGGTACACAATACACACCCCCAACACTCTTGCACAGATATTTTCAGAGTTGTGTGAATCTCTCAATTCTTCCTAGCAGTCTAAAACATCTCTCAGCTACAATCAGGTTGATGCTGTAAAATATATCCAACTTTCCTGTTGTGTAGTAACTAAAAAATAGATTGCTTGTCCAAGGCAGCAAATAATCTGAATTTTTGCTGTTCACTAGGCAGACAGCTTTATCCACAGTCCTCAGTAGTGATAGCTGAGGCACAATCTCAGCATCAAACACACAGAAACTGCATTCTGTAAAAGGTTGTAAATGCTGGGAATGGTCCTGTAAACACTTCTGTTGGTTTCAGAGAGACCTGTTAGAGCCACAAATGCTCATGACTATATACCGTAATGAGTGTTCAGAGAAATTGGCCTTAACTGTCTAGGAACAACAAAATATGTTTAGTAATCATCTGTGTGGAACAGCAAGGCCACAGGACCCACTATATGAAAGGACTAGCAGCTACCTAAGCCAGCCAGCATCAGTGCCAATTTCTGCTGAGCTCTCCAGCATTCAAAACAGGGAGGTCAACTGCAGGTGGATGAGTACCTGCCTAAAGGAGAGAGAGTGGGTTGAGATCTCCAGGGACATGCTACACAGACTGCGATGTCTGGCTGGCAGTCATTGCAGTGCTCCTAAACATATGATCTAAGCACATGGACCATATGGAGTGAAGAATGGGAGAACCAAAATGTTCATTTTCCCCTTCCCTCAGCAGGTATGTTGCATTTCAAGTCAGCGCTTAAAAACAACGACAGGCTTGGCCAAGAACGTGACAAATCAGGCTATAGTTACAGCTGTAAATATTAATTTTAAGAATAAATATGCCATTAGGACACTCCCTTCAGACAACCAAATAACCCTCTGATGAATGGAAACATTTGTGGAGAAAGAGAGGAGAGGATTAAAAATACAGCTACACATTAAAAGGTAACACTGGATAAAAATTCAAAGCAGCAGTGTTCAGCAAGCAAGGAGGAAACAGAAGGGGAAGGATGTTGCAGCAATTACTGCAAGAGAGAGAGAGCCTAATGCACTGTAACAGCACGGCACTCAGAGACAGCTAAGTTTCAGCCTTTACATAACTAGTGCCATTTTGCCTGATCATAGAAAAAACATCCAAAAAACGTTTTCCCCTTGCTCACATCCACACACAAGGGATGAACTTGGAGCATACTTTCACTCAAAGCTCTTTGCTCACTCTATGTCCAACACTTCTTCCTCACCTTCCCCTGTCTGCCCCAAACTTGTCTTCAGTTCAGAGCAGTGCAGACAAGGCACAGCATGTGCAGAACTGACGGCATCCAAATGAATTTCACGATGTGTGGACTACAAGGATTTGTGAAGAAAAAGAAACATGCCTAGAAACACAGAGGAATGGTAAGCAAGCTTAGATCAGTTAAAATGGAAGATCACCTCAGCAGAAGCAAAAAATCTCCAACAAGAAGAAATATGACTCAAAATATTTACATTTCCGTTTGTGACATTTATTTGCAGCATCACACACTCCTGAGGGAGCAAAATGATTTATGGCTTGGGGGCAGGCTACAGTAGCATTATATGAAGCCATGTGAACTCAGAGCAACTGATATTAAACAGAAGTACGGGTGCTTTGATGATGAAGCAGCTGACTTCTAAAACATGGTTTTAATACCAGGTGAGATACCATCAGATAACGATTCTGCAAGGCACAGGAAGACACAGGTCACTGAAGATGGGAATCCTATCAGACCCACCTCAACCTGCAGCTAAGACAGCTAAGTAACTGTTAAGTTTAGAGCACAGATCTGAAAGCAAACAAACCCTTAATATCTGTTCCCTCCTAAGAATGATAGGAAAAAAAAAATTGCTGGTAAATAAACAGTCCTAGAGGAAGAACGTGTCCACCTGAATTTGAACATAAATGAAGGAGGGAGAAGTAGGAAACACATACTGGAAGAAGTTCAAACTTTCTTTCAATTTCTGTTTGTTTAGTTCTATGTAGCTGGTATTTAAATGTTCAGAGGAGTTTCCTCAGCCAGAGCACGGACCTCACATTGTAATAACACAGGCAGAGATGCATGTACACATTTTAGTAAACAGGGTGCTTGGGGAAGCCTGTTGGTGTCACCAACTTACCCTTAACACGACTAGAAAATGTGTGAGCATCCAGTAGTAAAATCTAGATTTCACTAAACAATCCACAGGTTTTGCAAATGCCCTTGACAGGGGCAGGTTTTCAACCATACTGATGCAGCAATGATTTGAGGTTGCATGGACGTTATTAATCTGACATACTTCAACAAGTTACAAATGCTTTTGTTTTCTGAAACCAAGCTGTGTTTTCTTGCCCTGCAGCCCCACACACACTTGCCTGATATTTCAGGGGCTCTAGGATGCCAATGTTTTCTGAGTCAGTCAGGAAGCACCCTGTCTGGCAAAAAAGCTGGAAATTTGCTTTTAGATACAACAAGTGCTAACCCTTTCTGTAAAGTTTGGTTTTTTCAGTAGACTTTTTGTTCATTTCGTTCTTCAAGAATCGAGGCTGTAAGTCCAGATTGAAATCATAAATTAATGTCTGTGTGCATTTATACAAGTGGCTAACTTGTTCTCCAAAAATGTTGCCACTAACAGTCGTGCAAAAATGAGGCAATGCAAAAGGAGACAGTTTGCTGCATGGGCAAAGATCACATTTTTTACTATTTGCTTTGCTGAAGTCTTAGAAATAGCAATTGTAACCCTAATTAGGATACACTGTAACTCTTAAATGAAAAAGAGGAAAGATCAGCACTACAAAACAGAGCATATGCAAAAATACTAGAAATAAGCCGCCGATGGCACCTGGAGGATGAACTGCAATCGCCCTGTCAGTGTGGCCATACTGCATGAGGCAACAGGGCACCACCACTTGACCATGAGGTGCAGCCCATAATCCACCTGCACCCTACCCCTGTGAGCCAAGCTCCCTTCTACACATTTGGGTACAGCGTTATCGAGAGATCAGATAAAACTGATCAAATGGAGAGCTGCTGGGGGGAGAAACTGCCCACACCTGTCCCTAACCCCAGGTAAGCCAACAGTGCCTCCTCATCCATGGGGCTGAGGGCAGCTAGGATGCTGACCCAAATGCCAACCTGAGCTGCAGACCTCTGCAAAACCATCAGAAACTCAAGACCAAGCAGTTTCTGTTCCAGAGTCAAAACTCTCCCCAATGTAATGAAAAACAAGATATTCAGAAGCTTCTGGGTTTCTCATCACATCCTAACCAAGACATAAGACTGCTTTGTGACTGGCTAGATCATCAGCATTGAACAAGAAAAAGAAAGAAACAACCAACCAACCAACCAAAAACCCCTCCCAAACAAACAAAACAACAAAACCAAAAAGAACCTCAACAACCAAATGCCAGTGATACCTTTACAAGAGTAGCCTGCCTGTGGCTAATGATACAATCCAACAGGGAGATAGATCAAGCGTACCTTGTGCTTCTTCAACTGACAACAAGGACACAGATTCAAGGATTTAGCTGTGGAAGGTGATTTTACACACTGAGAGGTGACAGAAATGCCCATAAACTGACTCTGCAGGAGCTCAGCAAGCTGCAAAACTTATGAATGCATTGCAAAGCTTGTGGATGCCAGTAGACTTATCAGCTGAATATTTGGTTACGTTTGACACCAATAGGTAATTTTCTACCAATCTACCAGAAAATGTATTCAAATTGAATGTTATTTTTTTATTTCCCAGCAAACTGTCTGGAAGCAAGTAAAACATACATAGAGTACCATGGCTTAAAACTTCCTTATAAAGAAAAGCCTGGTAAGATGCACATATGCCTACCTTATAATCTAAAATAGATTTTAACGCTGAAACCAGTAATTATTTACAGAAAATAAAAATCATTAGAGCCAAGTCTGGAAAGCTCTAACTCAGTACCTCAGGAACTGCAAAAAGTATTATCATGAGGAGTAGTAGGAGTAATTTTTTTTGAGAAAAATTTAATGAGAGATTATTTCCAGCTGTTAGTTTCATATTGCTGACCATTTTTCATTTCTACTTCACATTTATCCCAGAAGGAAGTGCAAGGATCATTGCTAGTGAGGAAGCTGAATTCACAATCACTTTTTTTTTTAAAAAAAAAAAAAGCTAGACAGAGCCAACCACAGCATACAAAGGAGATGAAAGCAGGGATACAAGTCATCCTTATTTTTTACAAGTTTCTTATATTGCTATATTTAGTAAAACTAATTTCTGCATCCCTTACCAGGACATATTTGTGTACTTCTTTCTGCTTTTCTCAGTCAATCACAGGCAAACAGCTGATCTGATGGAACAGGGAAGCTGCTTTGAAGCTTAAACCATACATACCCATCTCTTAAGGGGTAATGGTTTCAAACTAAAGAAGAGTAGATTTGGACTTGATATTAGAAAAATTTTACAATAAGGGTGGTAAAACACAGGAACAGGTTGCCCAGAGAGGTGGTGGATGCCCCACCCTGGAAACATTCAAGGTCGGGTTGGACTGGGCTGTGGGCACCCTGATCTAGTTGAAGATGTCCCTGCTCATTATAGGGAAGTTGGATTAGATGACCGTTAAAGGTCCCTTCCAGCCCAAACTATTCTATGATCACAAGAGTTTCACTTCCCTTCAGTATTGTTATTACTAATATAAGTATGATATTACTATGAGCAAAACTTGACATATTTGTACACATAAAATTATTTAAAGGGACATCTCAATGCACAGTCACATATTATTACAACAAAAATTAACAGTTTTGACATCACTTCTCCAGTTTGGGGTTTTCCACACACGCTACTCCATCTCGCTCTAAGTCAGAGTGCAACAGCCCGACTATAAGACCGACTAATACTTGTGCCCAGGTAAGAACAGTGATATTACTCACCTGAGTAAAAATACCCAGATAAGCTCCTTGCCCAAGCAGATCTCGAACTAATGAGATCCCAGTTACACAGCCGGGGGGCGGACAGAAAAGACGGAGCAGTCAAGGAAAATCGTCGGGGAACTCGGACACAACCAACCGCCTGCAAAGAAGCCGGTTTCGAGTTATCACTCTGTTAACCTGAGCGGACCTCACTTTCCATGTAGCTGTGCAGCAACTTTTGGCAGCCGATTACCGCCCTGCAATACGCTGTGCCCGGGCAACGCTCGCCGAGACGCCGCAAGCGCTCGCGCGGGCGGTTAGAAACCGCCCCAACCCCTGCCCCGGGCGCCGCTCGCCCCGCTGAGGAACTCCGCAACGGCC